>NC_083479.1:11703477-11965977 GCF_030014155.1 Tachysurus vachellii
GGAAAAAACACCAATCAAAGTCAAACAACACTGCTAATCACAGGTTACATCAAAACTGCAATGCTGATTCTCCACTTAACTTCATTCGCAGTGAACTAAACATGAAACACATTAAACTATTGGTTAGTACAAGTTTTGGAGACATTATCATTTACATTTTGTACTTCACTTTCTGAATTTCTCAATATTTTGCTAATCCTCTAAGCTGCTATCAAGCCTTGCATTTATCTGGTGCATATGGAATATACACGGGGGGTGGGGTGGGGGTGGTTTGGGGTGGGGTGATGCTGGTAAGTTACTATATATCTCTAACATCTCTAATGAACAAGCCGGAGGTGACGGTGGTGAGGATAAACTCCCTGAGACGTATGAGGAAGAAACCTTGAGAGGAACCAGGCTCAGAAGGGAACCCATCCTCATTTTGGTTACACTGGACAGTAAATAATGTAAATGTAATAATGTTCTTTCTACAACAGTTTATAGTCGAGCTGAATTGTGTAACCAAGAGCTCCTGAGGAACTAACAGGTCAGGATCATTTCTGAGTTCACTACAGATTTAACACTAATTCCTTCCTTCTAAAGTTTTCAAAGTACAGTATTTAACTGTCTGTGATATATAAAATCTTAAATCTTGAATGAGATCATCAGGATAATAATCCAATAATTAATGTGTTATAATCATATATATAATCATATAATCACTGACTCAACAGTTTCTGTTAATTGTGTGAGTTCATGTTCCACAGAACATAGAAAGAACAGGACTCATCATCATCTGGTCTGCCTTTGCTGGTCTACAGGACTCGCAAAATCTACTAAAACAATGTTCTTTAGCAGCAGTTTCAGGCTTACAAATGAAACCATTTGTATTCCTGTCAGAGATTTTTTTGTGGTATATCTGTTTGGTGTGATCAGAATAGTGCCTGCCTGCCTTGCAAACATACAGTACATCATTGCACTGTGTTATTCTGAAGAAGAGGATAAAATAGTTTAAACGTTTAACATAAGAAAGAGAAGCAGTAATGACACTGGGGCTTTCAGTTGTTTTTATTCCCCTAGGGTCAGAAAACAAATTGTCAACTGAATAATTTACTAAGAAGCAGTGTCCTATCTCATCAGGGCCAGCAAAAGCTATAAGCCAAAAGGAAACAAAAAGTACAAAACATGTCAAACAAACAAATGTTACTGAGGAACCCCAAAAAACTATGTTGTGTAGCAGAAACCTACAAAAGTTCTGACAGCAGAGACTCCTTCCATAAATGATAAATATCGTCGCTGTCAGGCGGAAACCTGCTATGTCCAAATTTCATTTTTTTTTTTTTTGTTATTTTTACAAGTTATTAACCAATCTAAAGTCTTGAAAATAGCTTGAGCGCAAATCTCTTAACTCCATTGGACACTTCAACTGTCTGAGAAATCTCGTAACTCCACCTCTTCTTTACTCCGCGGGAGAGCTTCGAAGCATATCTCCGATAAAACGTGACTTTGGGAAAATGATGTGTTAATGTTGGTACACAACAGTACATAATGGCAATATAAGGTATAATAACAACTTTAACGATACAATGTTTAATAGCTCAAAAAATACGCCGTTTTTTCTAATTTCCTGAAAAATAATGGTTTTGGAGGGAGATCGACAGGCGGATCGGTGTATCTTCTGCAGTGATGCGGTCGATATACCGGTCTGTTGTGGTGAAGAAAGAGCTGAGCCGCAAGGCGAAGCTCTCTATTTACCAGTCGATCTACGTTCCTACCCTTACCTATGGTCATGAGCTTTGGGTCATGACCGAAAGGACAAGATCCCGGATACAGGCGGCCGAAATGAGTTTCCTCCGCAGGGTGGCTGGGCGCTCCCTTAGAGATAGGGTGAGGAGCTCGGTCACTCGGGAGGAGCTCAGAGTAGAGCCGCTGCTCCTCCACATCGAGAGGAGTCAGCTGAGGTGGCTCGGGCATCTGTTCCGGATGCCTCCTGGACGCCTCCCTGGGGAGGTGTTCCGGGCATGTCCAACCGGAAGGAGGCCCCGGGGAAGACCTAGGACACGCTGGAGGGACTATGTCTCTCGGCTGGCCTGGGAACGCCTCGGTATTCCCCCGGAGGAGCTGGAGGAAGTGTCTGGGGAGAGGGAAGTCTGGGTGTCCCTGCTCAGACTGCTGCCCCCGCGACCTGGCCCCGGATAAGCGGTAGAAGATGGATGGATGGATAATGGTTTTGGAGATACAAGGATTCCGCCCGACAGCGACGATATGCATGTTCAGCATACATCATAGCAATCATTGTGAATTACCCGTTACTATAGAAACAATAACTTACTCACATTTCCTTAACAGTGTTTTACTGGCTAAACGTCAGCGCCCCAAGCATATTCATTAGAAAGTTTAGCTGAGGTCTAGTACCAGAAATTTAGTAGTCAGGGATGTTTAAGAGTGACATGCATGCTTTAAAATACCTGATTGTAAATGAGTGTAATGTGATTTAATATTACAGGTTACTCAGGGTGAATCATAACAGCATGGGAACATCATGTTTATTTGCTCCCTGACTCGATAATGACTTCTATTTATTTTCACTTTCAGCCTAAAAATCCTGTAACTTCAAATGGACCGTACTTCTCTTCCCTTGCATGCATCCCCAGCTGAGCGCTCATTCAGAAAAAAAACCCTGAAGTTGATGGGAGTATATTTTTGCTTTATTGAGCTATTTGCTCCATACTCACGCAAGAGCAGCAGCGGTTGTTTGGTACAGTTTCAACAGGAGAACCCTTGTAATGCATATTTATGTAATTTGCTGCTACAGATCAATGTGTGTGTATATCTGTGAGCATGCGTGTGTCTGTGTGTAGTCCTCACCTCCGGCTGTATGCAAACAGACTGTGGGTGCGCGTTCGAGAAGCCGGGGCTGGGGGACGAGTTTTCGTACTGCTCTGCCATGTGCTTCACCTCCTCCAGTTTCTGCTCACAGCTCTTCTGAGAGTTCAACAGGGTCACCTCATAAAACTCCTGAATATCTAGTTCAGAGATAACGAGATATAGAGACACATTGTTATGTCTTACTCCAGTTTTCACACCAAACGATTAAAAAAGATATACAATAGTCTCCTCACCTCTAACACACTGAATTAAATGCAGCTATTTTATCACATTAGAGGTGAATGATTTTTAATAAACTGTGTGAAAGAAGATGAGAGAGACTCAGAGAGAGAGAGAGAGCAAGAGAGAGAGAGAGAGAGAGCGAGAGAGAGCTTTCATAAGCTTTCAGCTTTTACTTCAGTTTTAACACTGCACTTTGCTGTAATTGTAACTCCACCCTCAGATTAAGCATCAAAATAATCCCCTTGCTGCCAAAACAGCGAAAGAAATGCAGGCAGTTCATTAGATTGATGTGTTGCTGTCTAAAAAAAAAGGCTGTGGTGAGAGTTAGAAAGCCTTTAGATTGGTGATTTAACCACAGAGCAATAAGCTGATTATTTTGAGCTCTTCTGACAGATGTGTGATTAGAAATGCATTTAAAGCATGTTCAAGCATACACTTCTAATAAATTACAATAAGAGTCAGGAAATACTAATGTATTAAAACACACACTCATAGCACTGAGACATGTCTATATGTAAACGCCCTCAGATTTTCATTTTAATTATGATGCTTGGTATCCCACAAGGTAGCATTGTTTTTACACAACCCTCTGTAGTACTAAATGAGTACACTGAATATTCTACCTTAGGTTCAGTCAGGCCTTATAAAATGACTACAGATAATAGTAACAGGACATATACCTCTGCTAGGCACAGCTCTTCCTAATGATTTGTCTTGTTAGTTCTTATCAGGACATATTCTTAATTGATTTACATGCGATTAGTGAGGTGTTAATACTGAAATTGTTTTAACACTTTTAACACTTGTTAACTGCACACTACTCAGTTACACATAGACAGTAGTGTGGGAGTTGTGTGCACAGAATGGAAAAAAAAAACAAAGATCCTTTTTTTAGTCAGGCAGCTGTCAGTAACCACAATGTCTCCCTGAAATTCTTGTTTGGAGTTATTTTATTACTTTAAGAACTCAACATAACAAATTAAAATCAGAGTGCACATATTTCCCATGGTGCAACATACATCTCATAGCCACATTAAATTATGAGCAAAAAAAAAAAAAAAAAAGATATTTTCAGTTGCCAGTCCGGTTACTTATTGCAATGCTGAAAAACAAATAGAGTGTCACGCATTCTGCCATTTTATGTATTTTATATTGGGATAACTGAGAATGTCGACTGAATTGCAAAAAAAAAATATATGTTTTTTAAACTCAAAGTAAATACAGATGGAACGGAATAAATATTTATGCCCTTTAACATTTCTCCTTCAGCTTCATATAGAGCAATATAAAAGTTAAAAAAAAAAAAATATAATTTTTCCCATATTTTTTAGCACAAACCCTCTAAAGTAAATTGAAAAAATTTACATTAAACAATAATGCATGCTGGGAAAAGGTCAGTCACCAAACCACAAATCTACCACTTCAATTTACATAAAAAAAAGCTTTTGTATAGCGGCAGAGAACATGTCAAGAGAAATGACAGCTGGACACGTAGAAACTGGCTATTCTCCTGGATCCTTTTACACAATATCCCTGAGTTTTGTCTTAAGCCTTAAAAATGGCAAAATGCACAAATAGGTTATAGGTTAAAACGATTTAAAGGAATCATGCTACATAAAAACAAGCTAAATCCACATCTGCTATTAGAAGTTCATAAGGGCCTTGTTTGTTCTGATAAGTGTAAAGCTGCTCGGAGGTCAGGACCATATTGCAGCTGGGGCGGAACAAAGCGGCTTTCTCCTTTTAACAATAAAAGCATCTCTGCGGGGGGGAGATCAAGAAAGAGAGCGTTCATTTGCATTTAAATACAGCCTAATGACATCTAACTGCTTTCACCCACAATTGGCCAGCTGGTCCGAAATCTCCAGAATGCAGGATGTGCCTCACATATCGACAAAACAGAGGAAAATGATGAACACTTTAAAACATTCAAACTTGCTAAAGAAAAAAGCTCCAAACACTATTTAGAAGAGTGGGGTATCAAATTCTACCACAATTTATGCTAATCACTTACTCTCAGAGGGAAGTAGGGAAACTTCAGCTATAAAAAAAAAAAAACACAAGTAGTTCTAGTGTGATCACACAGCCCTTTATGACTAAACTCACATTTCTCCAGCATACAGTCCAAAATATGTAAATAATTTTACAGAACTTACAAATGCAGAGAAACTCTTCTGGTCACCATGGACATGTAGAGTGGAACGTGCTTACTGAATCGGTGCGATGCTCTGTGTGTGTGCGCTCGTGTGTGTGTGTGTGTGTGTGTGTCTAAGCTAGCAGCCTGTGAGCAGCCTGCTTAATCCTCCCAAAGGCCTCTGTACAAATCAGACAATGACCTTACACCCCACGTTAACACACACACACACACACAAATACATACACACAATCACACTGAAAACCCTCCTGTTCATCTCTGTAAATATCAGTTCAATGAACATGATGTTAATATAAACCTAGAGTCCGAACTCTCCCTTTTTAAAATCATGAGTGTAATTCCATTTGGGATTTTCCCTTTCCCATGGGTAAGTTATATACACTTATTTGTGGGTGTTTAGCGGAGACACTGGATTGAAAGGGTGTTTAAATTTCTATGTTATATTCTGACAGAATCAATTAAACCAGCCTCCATGCAACCCTGCACTGATCCTTGTAAACAACACTAATTAGTGGTTATAACTGTAACCCAGGCTGGTTATAGATAGAGCTACATCACGTCATCACCGGAGAAATAGACAAGCTGCATCTTTGCTCAGTGTTGCATTGCACAGTAAAGGACAAAATAAATCCTTTTTAAGGGTCAATGAACGGACTATATGTGAAACAAGGAAAGGTCAGAGACAGTGGGTTTTGGCTTCAGGGAAAATTAATTAATCTGCATGAAATCATGAGCCACACAGTATAAGCATCCCAAGGGAAGGCCTTTTGCGCCCTGCTTACTGAACCTGTCTGAACAGCTGAGCAATTCATCTAATTGAGAAAAAAGATTAATACATAGCACCATTACATAAAAAAATAGAAATCTCATATTATAATCCATATGCTAATTTAAGGATCAAAATAAAAAAGAATTCGCTTTTGATATTTTTGGGTGGGTAAAACTGACTTATTTCACTAACATGCAACCATTTTTAATTACATATAACTACTTCAAATAAAACTCAGTAATAACTTTTAAAGATGAACATTTTTCATTACAGGTCAATATCTTGCTCCAAACAGAAGCTCATTTGGTTTGTTTCCTACACTGAAAATAAAGATGGAGATGTGGATATATGAGGAACCACAGATACTTAAACCATCTGATGCTCAGGACAAAGAAAGTTAAGGTAACAGGAAGTTGGGCATCAAGAGTGGCCAGCTGCTTGCACTGTTGCACAGGCTCTTGTAAAGTGCACAGTAGTGTACCATTAATAAATTATGTGTAATGTATCCCAAAAGTTTTTAAAAGTTTTTAATTATTATTATTATTATTATTATTATTATTATTATTATTATTATTATAAAAACCTTCCTTCAAATTTGGACCTGTCTAGTCTTTAAATATTTTTTACAGAATTCTCATATTTGTATTTTATTCAGGAAGTACAGTAGCTGTGTATGTAAGCGGTATTTTGATTTATGTTTGTGCACTTCATAAAAACGCTGTATAATTCAGAAGGAGCATAGGGGCACCTCTTTTCTAAGAAACCATATTTCAACCAAACGTGGACGCAGCATCACAGGTATCTCAGATATCCATAATTCTGGTCACTGGCAGGCACACCATTAAAACATGACAGATTTATCCACTTATTTAAATTTAGCTAGGAAGTGTGTCTCAACTATACAGACTATTTATTTAGCTAGTGGTTGGTAAGTAGCTACAGAGTGATGTTAGCTCTTCAATACAAACTCTATGCCTATTTATAAATCCTGCCTTAGTTTTAATGTTAGCAGAAAATCTGAGTTTTAATGATTATGGGTCAGTACTCTACAGATAAAAGCGCATGATCATACTAAAAAGGTGGCAAATATGTATTATCCAACATGGCCTTTGTTTTGGTTAAATGTCTGCCTAAAAATGGGTATGGATAAATTACAATTATATGTTGTATATGTATATTACTCAGTATATTGTTGTTGTGTTAATACTTATAACCATAACATCAGAAAAGTAATGACATTGTCTTCACCCATGATTTTAAAAAAGCCCGGTGTATAATCCATCCAGATAGGAGAGAGAGGTGAAATGGCATTATATCTTCAGTTGTCTTTTTCCTGCAAAATGCTCTATTGTTATTTATGATGCTGTAGTTTGTTGTTTTAAACCACAATGGTTATGTGCAGCAGTATAACACAAATGACTGCAGAGCAGTGCAAAGATTAATAATATTGTTTTCGTGCAGTGCAGTGCAGTGTGTTTGTCTAAAGTATTGGTAACGTGTTTATTCTGCAGTACTGATTTCTAGCCTTTCCCTTGCTGTGTGTGTGTATGCCAGATCACTGCAGACACTTCTCAGCAAGCTAGCACAGGATTCAGGTGTGGATTCGCCATCTTGTCAGATATGCTGAGCAGCACATGCAACAATGTCTGCTAACAAAGAGTATGCCTAGTCCCCATAGATGGTAGTACCATGTACCATTCATTTTACTGCAGTTAATCTTTTTACCTAAAGTAAGCAGTCCAATGGATTATTTTGCTGGGGTTCTAAGAATGTGAAATTTGGCTCAAATCTCAATATGTTTTTAATATATCTTATTTTCATTCTACCCCATTTTCACCAAGTGTTAGCCTTCATTAATTCCTACACACTATCTTGCTTTCATATTAATAAATAGCTACCTACCAGAGATAGTGAGGGCTAGCATGTACTTCTTTTGAGACACTGGAACTCATGCTACCTTACAAGGCAGCTGAACACTGAATAAGCCATTTTTCCCTCCCAGAGTTTGGCCAATTTTGTTCTCTGGACTCCTGTCTATGTATGGGGTGAATGTACTACTAACAGTAAATAATAAATAGCAGATACTACTGTAATGAGTCTGTCTGTGTTTTGCCCTGTTTCTGTCTGCTGTCTGCCTTGCTGTTAATTGTTTGCTCCGCCCACTCATTTGTTACCATGGGCACTAATTGCACTCTATCTCCCCCCCAGGTGTATCGTCTTAGTCTCTGATTGTCTCTGCGTTGTGATTGGTTCCTGTTTGCTATATCTACTCTGTTTGTTCACTTCCCTGATGTTGGTTGTTGTTGTGTGTTTACATCTATGTTCCTGTTTCCTGTCTTGCTCAGTGTTTTGCCTGCCTGCCTGCTTGTTTGTTTGCCTGTTTCTTGTTTTGGTCTATTAAAAATCTAAACTGCATTTGGATCCTCACTCGTCTTTGCCTCACCGTGACAACTACATAGTTTAAAATGAGTCCCAACCTATTGTTGCACTGTAAATTGATATTAAACCCACAGGCATAAAGCATCACCTCAGCATACAGAAGCAGCTAGTGTGTAGGAATGTTAATGATAATATGGCATTTCTCACTGTTTATTACTGTTGATCATTTTTACAGTGTGTTCTCAAGATCATTGTTACCGGGTTGTGATTGTAATGGGTATTTACCTACTTTACAATTTTTACATTCTAAATATGAATGAGGAAATGTATTCAAGTAAACCAAAGAATGCATGGGCCACTGCAAGACAGTTTATCTGCTGTGTTTCCAAGGCAACCACAACTTAGACCTAAAAAAAATTTTTACAGATGAACAGCCTTAGCATTTCTCTCTTCCTCTCTCTCTCTCTCTCTCTCTCACACACACACACATAAACACATAGGCTAAAGTTCAGTTTCTCTAATATTATGTAACAAGTGGGTGGGTGGGATTGCGACATTAATCTCAGCTCCTTTCATAAAAGAGATTATTCCAGTGTGGGCAGGAAAAACAAAAGAAAATACTAAAAACCCACTAAAAAACAAACACATATACACGCTATCATATACAAACTCCAACTCCAATACATTCACACATCTTTCATTCACTCATTAATTTGTTTTTAATTTATGTGTGCAGGAGACATTAACAATAAATAATAGGAAAAAATATATTTCACAATGGAATGAACAACTAGAAGATACACAATCACTCTATCAAAGGGTAGACTTTCAGTTATAAATCAGAGACGTTCTCACACCAAAACTGAAACCTGAACTGTTGCACTTTATGCTAAAATAGCTATAATCTGACACAAAAAGTGGAAACTTATCTTAATTCTGGTTATGTATCACTGATTAGTTTCCAGTTCAAATACTTGGCAGCCTGGAAAAAACAACCCAGCCTTGGGAAATATGCCCAACAAAATGCCAATTGAGCTTCTTCACACTGTGCTGCACTTTCCTTTACTATTATTGTAAAAACATTTGCAATACCCAGATAGTTATTCATCAGTGACAGTTCATCCATCCATGCATTTCTGGACCAGTTATCCTACACAGGGTAACAGGAAACCTAAAGCCTTTCCCAGATGTCTTTGGGCACCTATTAACACTATTTTAGAGATGCCAATCAGATTACTACACATATCTCTGGACTGTAGGAGGAAACCGGAGTACATGTATGAAACCCCAAAATATTATTGGGATAATATTACAAACACAGGGCAGGAATACCCCCAACCAAAGTTGTGCAAGCTAAATTCATTCATTCATTCATTCATCTTCTACCGCTTATCCGAACTACCTCGGGTCACGGGGAGCCTGTGCCTATCTTAGGCGTCATCGGGCATCAAGGCAGGATACACCCTGGATGGAGTGCCAACCCATCGCAGGGCACACACACACACACTCTCATTCACTCATGCAATCACACACTACGGACAATTTTCCAGAGATGCCAATCAACCTACCATGCATGTCTTTGGACCAGGGGAGGAAACCGGAGTACCCGGAGGAAACCCCCGAGGCACGGGGAGAACATGCAAACTCCACACACACAAGATGGAGGCGGGAATCGAACCCCGACCCTGGAGGTGTGAGGCAAACGTGCTAACCACTAAGCCACCGTGCCCCCCCGCAAGCTAAATGTTCTATAATATATCTAACATTCTCCAATTCTTGCTTATAAAATGAATACAAATGTATGTGTCTTGCTGTAATACAAATAGCTGTTTTATATTAACGAGATATAATTCTGGTACACAAAGATGGGCATTAGTAGGGTATGGGTGGATTGTTTCATCCTCCTAGCTGCCATGTGGTGCTGAATATCACCTGGACACCTTCTTGTGCATATGTGCACCTATGCTGGCTTTCAAAGTCAAAAGTGACCTTCAAAACACCACAGGCTGGCATGTGGCCACACCGGCCACATGCAAACAATAACATCCCTGAGACCCCAATTAAAAATGTCAATCAGCACCACCACTACCATTAAAAATTCCCTGTATCTCATCCTGCTGATGTGCTGCATTAAAATGAATACACCACACACTAAGCATCAACTACATCCCCATCAGTCAGTTCTTTGGTCAGTCTCAACTTTTCAGAGCACAAATCTTCATCAATATCAGACACCATTGTGTTTGCTGCTCTGTCTCAAGACGTTTGTTCCCTCTTGGACAGTGACGTGAACAAAATAGTAAAGCCTATGTTGCAGAGCAAAGGGTTTCACTCAACACACTTCCTAGTCTGGAAGAAGGATAGTGGTTTCTATGTGTGGACTTGACAGTTATATTATTGTTCCATTTTCATTTTTCAAATCAAATCAAATCAAATCAAAATTATCATAGCTAATACATGACAGTATTTTTGTATTCATTAACCGGCAACCACCTTGTTGCTGCAAGCTTTGGTTTTCCCCTCAGTAATTAATTTATTAGAAAAGTCAGTTATATTGAGAAGTGGGTAGCTTCATTGTCTTACATCAACCAGGGCCCCAGTATACATTGGCGCTTCTGCTTTCTCACTACAAATGCAAATCTGGAAAATATCCACGTTCCCATGGCGACTAACAGAGAATTAGCTTTAAGCTCTATGGCAGGTACGCGTGTTGGGCTCGGCTGTAGGAAATGATATTCATCAAGGCCAAAACACTGAATCACAAAACAGAAGGATGGCAGACTGTCCTCATGGTATTTCTGATGATGAGACGAAAAACTGAGAAAAAAACATTTGTGCAACACCAGATTCAGTTTATCGTAATATAGTCCAGGACTTATTTAGGCCTCTGGAAAAGAGCTTTAAACAAGAAAAAAATACTCTGTGACTGAACCGACTCCATGAAACCCCATGGTGCCCTCTGGTGGTGCACTCTGTGCTATATGGTGCTATATAAAATACAGTTTTATTAAACATTCAGGCCACTCAAAGGTTATTTCAAAGGTCACCAGCTGTGATGTGATGTAATGTGAACTAACATTACATTACATTACATTACTATACAAGTTAATTTTATTCACTTTGTGTCAGAAAGTGCACATTCCATTTCACTAGAAACAGTCATTGTTGCTGTACAGACACAGGACTGAGGCACTAAAGACGATTAAGATCTTTACTTTTTTTATTCTCAAAAACTATGGCATTTTAGATATAGTGATGTTTGCTGACTTAACTGCAAGGGGACATTCAGAAGTCAGTTAAACTTATTTGACTGCATTCTCTTTCATTTCCACAAGGTGGCTACATTTGCCTGTCCAAAGTATACACATAAACCTAAAGTAGATCATGACTGAATTAATTGATGGTAGACGCAGAGCAGTTCAGCAGTTTGTATGTGCTAATGCTCTGGAGCTAAAGGCTTTGTAACAGAAACATTGCAGCACATTTATATCTGCAGATCAGCATGTACAAGCAGAACAAGTACAGAGTGATCAGAGGTACTGTTTTCCGAGCACAGTGTCTAAATACAGGCTGAATTCACTGTGTCTGTGGCCTACAACCTCTGATCTGAGCTCTAAAACCACTGACTTGAGATTTAGGACAACTGACCTGAGCATTTAGACTGTGATTATAGACCAATGATCTGAAATTTAAGAATACTCAGTTAAAATTTAAGAACACTGTCCTGTGATCTTAAACCATAGACCTGAGACACGACACCACTGACTTGGGATCTAAAAACAATGACCTGCTAAATTAGACCACAAACCTGAAATCCAACACCACTGACTTGGGATTTAATATCACTGAACTGAGATTCAAGACCACTGACACATGATCTAAGACCACTGAACTGAGATTCAAGACCACTGACATGTGATCTAAGACCACTGAACTGAGATTCAAGACCACTGACACATGATATAAGACCACTGACCATTAACCTAAGAACACTGTGTGGGTCAGTCCTACAGTTTCAGAGTTTAGTTCACAGCATTCAGCATATCAGTAGGGCTTAAAGTTACTTTCCAACGGTGGTATTTAATAGCACAAAAATTCTAGGGTTCTGCATGATTAAATAATAATGGAACTGCACAGGTATCATTCATTCATTTATCTTCAGTAACCGCTATATCCTGGTCAGGGTTTAGGTGGATAATAGTATTCCTCAGAATGAGGCAATTACATCACAGCCTGCCACACATACACCTTCAAACCTGGTGACATTGTACTGTAGCACTGCCAGTCCACAAACATGCCAGACACCCACCCACATCACCTGAAGGAAATTGAATAGTGAAAGTGAATAAAAGTTTATACCCTTTAAAGCCAAATAATTAACTGAAGGCCACATGTTAAATATGATTGTCCTACAACATATTAAGATAGGGGCTCAAGTTACATCTGTGACCATAAATGATACAGTTATGAAAAATGGAATTTTAAAAGGCTCAAGGAACATATCATTTTCACCTGTTATGTATGTTCATTAAAAATACGCTGCTAGGTTTTTTAAATCACATGACAATAATGGGCTTTCCTGAAATTCTAGAAACCCACATTCAGTGTCTTGTGGTTGCTTTTACATTGTTGTTGGACCAGAGATCTCCCTTCTCCCTCCCCCACTCCCTCCCTCTCTATAATCCTGTCAGGGAAAGCCATCCCAGGAGAGAAATTATTTAATTATGACTTAGCAGCAGAGAACAAAAAAGCCTCCTTGTGGGACGGTGGCTCTGTGGAAACATGAGCGCAGAGTCATAGCCAGACTATTAAAGAGAGCAGCATTCAACCTTGTTCATTTGACAGCGACAAATGGAGTCCAGTAAAGATCTCTGTGCAACAAATTGGCAGACTGCAGTCAGGTTCCCGAACTGGCAAAGTGTCAAACTGAATAGGCATGATAATGAATACTTAGCAAATGAGTCTTAAAAAGAAAGCCAGCTATGATGATGGACAAAAGGGCCATGATCTCTTTATATTAAGAACATGATACTAGTTTTATTTTATAGCACATTTCATACATTTCATGCAGCTAAATGTGTTTTATAGTATATCGATTAGCCATAACCTTAAAAGCACTGACAGGTGAAGTGAATACCATTGATTATCTTGTTACACTCTTGTTACATCTAGAGAGTGTAGGATATATTAGGCAGAAAGTGAACAGTCAGTTCTGGAAGTTGATGTTCTGGGAGCAGGAAAAATAGGTAACGACTGTCAGAGCATCTTTATAACGGCATTCCTTCTACGTAGATGTTAGAACCTACCACCCCGCCGCTGTGCTGCTTCCACTGGCTTCCGATTCAAAACACTGATGCTTGCCTAAGAAGCCAAAAATGGACCAGTTGCTTCTTACCTCGCACCCTCAGGTCCCACCATCTCTCAGGGTAAGAGGTAGGTATACTACAAGACTCTTTTCTGTTCTGGCGCCAAGGTGGTGGAATGAACTTCCCCTAGAGGTCCAGACAGCTGAGTCACTGGCTATCTTCAAACGTCGGTTGAATACCTACTTATTCATGAAATACTTGAACTATCACTTTCTTTTCTTCTGTTTTTTGTATGTGTGCCAAATGCTGTAAATGTAAATGTATCAAATGTGTTCTAAGGAAGGATAACTGGTGAATTGTTCTCCAGGGTCATGGGTGCCTAAGACTCATAAGGCTAGCAAGTCTGGACTGATCCCACAAAAGAACTAAAGGCTTTTGCTGTGTATGAGGCTACAGAGCCACAGACCGGTCCGAGTGCTCAAACGTTGTTACGTAAACAATGTAAACAATGTTTCTGTTGAAATGTTCTGTTAAGAAAGTTGGGTCCTGGAGTTCATGTAGATGTTACTTTGACATGTATCACCTACCTAAACTTTGCTGCAGAGCAAGTACAACTCTTCATTTCAGTGGTCTCTTTCAGCAGGATAATGCTTCCTGCAACACTGCAAAAGAAAGCCTCTCTTGTGCCCTCAATAGAGATGTATACTATGACTTTTTTTCCAACCCTTTTTCCATTTTAAATACACTGTGCTGGAGTACAACAGCTTCACTAGTCATTATGGACCTCCAGTCTTCAGACTGCTGACCAGATTACACACACTCTAATGCCTCATAAGATGATTATTGCTATTTCAGGAAGCACTACTCACCCGTTATGGTTTAATGGTACTTTATTGATTATCAATAAGTAAGGGCTCACAGACAGACAGGTCTTGAGTGTTTTAAATAAATGTAAAAATGAAGCCTGCTAAAGACATGAAGCAGTCATGGTTAAGGAGTCATAATAATAATGATGATAATAATAATAATAATAATAATAAGAATAAGAATAATAATAGAAAAGGATGGAAATATTCTCATAAAAAAGCAGTGAGGCAAAATGAGGACTTCATAATATATAATAATGTCCATAATTCATTTGTAGATATTTAACTGATACAGTGGTGCAGAATTTAAATTACCTGAACAATATGTATTACAACATTAATAATGCTTTTATTAGCAAGAATGCTTTTATTATTGGACTACACTTCAATATCTCAATCTATAGAATTTACACTAAAACTACATGAAAAAAAAATTAGCTAGGCCCTTAACCCTCAATTGCTGAGTTGTATAAAAAAATGAGATAATTTAAGTAGCTCTGGATATGGGCATCTGCTAAATGCTAGAAATGTAAATGTAAATTTAGTTAATAACAGTTTTACGGGCAGAAACAGCTTGTTTATGAGAAGGATCAGAGGAGAATGGCCAGACTGGATCACACTAACAGATACACACTTTACATCTGTGGTGAGCAAAAAAGCATCTCAGAAAGCACAGCACATCAACCACAGGGTTCGACTCCTCTCAGACAGGAACAGAAATATGAGACTACAAAGTCACAAGCTCAATGAAACTGGACAGTTCTAGATTGATGAGCCTTTGACCTCTCTCATCATCAAACAATTTCCATACACAGAACTGTTGTTCACTGGATGTTATTTTTATTAATGTTTTTCTTTTTTCTTTTCTTTTTTTTCTAAAAGCTTTCAGCATTAGAACCTACATGCTTAGATTAATCACATACGTAATGTAAGAAAGAAAGAAAGAAAGAAAGAAAGAAAGAAAGAAAGAAAGAAAGAAAGATGCTAATTTGCCTGCAGGACATGATTCCAATAATAAAACTATTTACATTTATGTAACTTTACAATTTTAATCAGAGTAAAGATATTCTAAAGGAAATTTAGTACTTTATTATAAACCATATTAAGCAATTATTATAACACTCACATTGCTTTTATTGGTTAAAAATGACATGATAACCATTGAGCCCCTGATGATTTGCACAAGTCAGCTCGGTTATGAGAACAATAACGTCAGCAAAACTCTGATATTAATATTGCAGGGTCAGAAGAACTGTAGAGTACTGGTGGTTAAATAACTCCGTATTGTGTATGTAAAAAAATACACTTACAAATGTGTACCATGAACAAAAATCTTCCATTTTCAAATGTATAGCATGTAAGTAAACATATCACTCACCTGTGTCTAATCCATAAGGACTGGAATTTCTACATATTCCACATTATTAAAGGTCACACCAGGCATGTAATATGTAACTCACAGATATGTAATATTAGAATATTTTCCATTAATAAATAGATTATCTAGTAAAATATTTTTGTCTGATTTGTTTGATAGGGTTCACTTTGTCTACTTGAAAAGCTGATGATGTTTGGGGTCATATTTATACAGAAATATATAAACTTCTTAAGGGTTCACAAACTTTCAAGCACTACTGTAAATGACAAATCACAAAAACCTTGGTTCTGATATTTAGGGCATTTTGTCATGAAATATTGTAAGCTATATATGTATTGTATTATGACTTCTCATAAATGTACATGACAAATGACCTTAAAAGAAAAAAAAAACAAATTAATCAAGAACTCTAACAACAAAAATGAAGCAAATACAAAAAAGTGATCATGTAAAACTGCTGGGAGACTAAAAACTCGACTAAAGATTTTGAAGGTTTTTAACACACAAACACAATAAGAAAGAAAGATTATGAGGCACACGTGAAAACGACAACAGGCCCTGCAATACATATTCTGCCAAATCAGCAAGACTAAAAATAACTGTATTTCAGAGGAAAGAACCAAATCTGCACAAAGAATGAACGAGCTGTGCCTGAAGCAAACATGACATCAGCAATTATAAACACATTTAAGAGCCTGTGCAAAGATGTTCTTTGTTACGGGAACCGGCACGTAGAAACTGCACACCAAAATCGATGTGAGAAGCTTCACAGAATATTACATCAAATTACATATAACCCTGGCCCCAGGTTTCCTGTTTCAGTATGTCTGCATGTGTGTGTGCGCGTGTTCTCCCTTACATATTAAAGTCTGAATACTCACCTATGAGCGCCTGGAAGAGGCTGCTTCTCAAAATGCCCATCACTCGCAGAATGGCAGCTTTTAGCTGCTGCTCCTCTGGCTTCTTCAGTTTGGAACAGTAATCCTCCAACAGCCCTAATGCTCGGGCCGTATCTGCCAAAACAGCCACACAGAATTAATGTCACTGAGACCAAGTGGGATTATTGTTGTTATTCTACATGACAATTATTCCTTAACATCTTCAGGGCACAGAGCTGTTAAATTCAACAGTCAGAATTCATCAGATTGGTCAAAAGTTCTAATATGTTCTCACTTACTGCAAATAATAATAACTCCTTCACTTATAATCACTTCTAGGACTTTTATAGCAGACGATCCACGTAATCTAATCCAAATTACAAATAGACATAAAAACTGAATTGTTATTTAACAAAGTCTCAGTCACATAAACAAGCTTTTTATTTTTTGAGAAAAATATACAATGAGGGAAAGAGTGTGTATAACTGTAATATAATGTAAGTCATCTCAGGATGTTCCATACCATTATGGTTAACTATAACACAGGTCAATTTATGCCGTGTGTGTGTGTGTGTGTGTGTGTGTGTGTGTGGGATGTTTTCGAGCAGTGGTGAACCGGAAGGTAACTTGGCACAGGTAACACGCATGTGTGTGATTATACTTCTGTGTTTACTTAAGTGCTTTGTATGTCCTTTCAGGGCAGTGTGTGAGCCAGAGAGAGAGAGAAGCCGACATAAGACACCGCACACTTGTGTTGTCTTGAATGTGAACGTGAACATAACAAGCCGTGAGTAGCGTAGTGTTTTTGGAGGGAAAAGAAAGGAAACAGAACGCCTGCAAAAAATAAAAGGAAGCAAGAGGCTCTGCTAAAAGTCACCTCTCCTGAGTCCTCCTTCTCTCTCATACGCACACACAGTGGGTAGTACAGTATTGTACACTAACAAATAAAAAAGTTGAAATGTCTGTAAAATTACAATGATATAAGAGGAATACACGCTTCAGGACATGCTGAAAAGAGTCCGTTTTGTTCAGGTCGCATCACAACATCCTGTCAATTATTATTTTTCAAAAACAGCATGCCACAAAGTTTTTTATTCCACGCTTGAATGATTGAAATGTGTGCTCTTTTTTTTCCCTACACCTTTACCTACACCTCACATTACAGCTCAGTCATGTGCTATTTGTTTCACTGTATCAGCTACTTCTTTAATCTCTCAGGAACCTCCCAGGACCTGTAGCACATCCAGGCTGTCATTTCTCAAGGCTGACTAGTTACCTTTCCTATTCACTATAGCTACTGAATTCAATGATTTCAATGAAAATGAATTCAAATGCAAATGCAATAAATTGCAAAAAACTATTATTATGCAATTATATAATAATATTATTATAATTGCTTTGTGTATACTGACATCCAGAGAAGCCGAGTTTTGGGCGTAATTTCAGTATTAATGTCAGACAGCACTAGCATGAACTGACCTCTCAGAGTAAAAGTTATTTGACATTTTAGAAGAAGTCATTATTAGCCTGCAAATCCAATTCCCTTCACTCGCACTCTGGATGGCACTTATGGGTTCTAATGTCTTTTAGTCTGGCAGAAAAGCTTTGTAAAAACTTTACTTCCCCTTGGTATGGGCTATTAAACAGTCGTGATATATGAGACATGAAGCTTATGACACTTGAAGTCCATTCTAGAGTCTATTTATAGTCTCTTGACTGCATAGTGCATGTACACTATACTCTGTAATTAGACTTTGACATCCGTTGCTGCAAATGTACATATTATTACATCTTAATGGAGGTTTAATAATCAAATAATTGAAAAAAGTATAACTACTAGCATGTACAGTAGACATAATGGTTACAAATGACAGGCTATGAGCTTTTTATAATAACCTGCCAATGTTTTAAGATTTTCCGTTACAAGACATTAGCGTGATCTTGTTTTATCTCACCTCTTTTCCTTAAAGGCATGCTTTCTTCTTTATATCCGGATGATACTGCCACACAGATGTTTCCCCTTCATTGGTTTGATGGCTTTGGAAGTCTTGGGCCAGTGGGAAAGCTTTAAAGTACTGAGTTATTAGCCAGTTTCGCAGCTGCAGTCGTGCAGCCACGGTACATGGCATTTAGCTCAGCTTGCACTTTTGAAATCCAATAGACTGAGACAGTCGTCATCACAACATCACGTAAAAGAGAACTTAAGCTCCATCAGCACAAAGTGACTCCATGTGTGTCCGCTTTGACTGTGATAAATCTGTATACCGACATACAGGAGTATCCAGCTAGAAGGGATTTTGAGTAAAGCATTTTAAAGAGAGCTGTCCATCTTTTCTCCACCATTTAGTGAGGAACAAATAAAGAACAAAGTTTATAAAAGTGACTTTGATGCAGGACCTTTATTCTTCTCCAGTTCTGTAGAAATGCTTTTGATCACTGCATCCATAAGGCGTTTCCTTTTAGCTGTAAGTGTCCAGACAGGGAAGCCTCCTGGGTCACAAGAAGGATTTGATAAGAAGAGATTTGAAGTGAGACCCAATCACAGCTCAAGGAAATATTAAAGGCGCAGTGGTGCTGGTCAGTGCTGGGTGGATGGATTAATACTGTATTCACGTTTAGCAATCGCAGAACATTAGTGCAGTCCTGTAAGCGGACGGAGAACTTTTTAAAGTCGTAAACTCGGACACTCTTATCCCAATCAGTAGTTATGTAAACTCATTTAAATGGCTTGTTCCATTCAGATCAGCTTTATGCCCAAGTTGTCATCCTGAGACAAACACCAGAGCTGTCAGTACTTATTATGGCTTACAGTATGATTAATAAAAATGTCTCAAAACAAACAAACAAACAAAAAAACAAGATCAATACAGGAGCCTGGACATTTTGCAGAAGTGTCAGTGTCAGAGTAGACTTTCCTCTGCAGATGCTCCAAACTGACATTCACTCATAATGATGTTCAGACACAGGAAGCTAATGTCAATCACCTAAAGTAGTATAACGCAAAGGAACATATGTAGCTGCATACATTATTGTGTGTATGCGAATAAACAACATCCGGATGGTTGGATTACTGGAGCATCCTGCTAGTCAATAGGATCGGCTAATATCAGCAAACAGCAGCATGTCGGTGCGACGCCTGTCGGGAGACACCTGCAAGTTTAAAGCTAACACATTATAAACCGAAACCATTCAAACTCCCAAATCTTTAGAACAACCTCGTATCTTTATTCATGTAAAGAAGAGTTACTTTACATTTGTCCCGTCTTTCTTTGGCTTCGTCTCTTGTCAGGATGGGATTGTAGACTCTCTACGGCGAGTGCAGCAATTTCAGCAGCAGCAGCAGCAGCAGCATCACTGATTTCGCCTTAGCAACCGGGGGCTGGGTCAGTACTCACAAGCCGTGATTGACACAATCTAAGGGCCAATAGGATGACACGTTTTTACTCGCGTGCGTAAAAATGAACCAATCGGAAGCCGTGTTTTATGCCGATTCTTGATGTGAAAGTTCAGTGTAACATGTGGTTAGTTATGGCGGCGCCCTATGCGGTTTGAAGAAGTGGGATGGGATAAAAGGAACGTTGTTATCACAAATCAGTGTTGTAACTCACTAACTGCAAAGGTAAGTGATAACAGAACGAGGCACCTATACAACAAGCTTTTGTTGATCATGTATATGAGCCAGATATATTTCTGTCATGTAAAGATATGGAACCTAAACACACCTCTGTTTATCGTTTGTTGACTGGCATAAATAGTTAATTGTTTATTATCTAGTAAAAGATATCGTGTCTGTTTGATCATGTTGTGCAGAAACAGGAAAAATGTCTCTGAAAGACACAAGTGAAGGGCAGCAGATGTCCAGAGCTATGATCATGGAAATGATGTCCAGGAGATTTGAAAAGTTACCAGACTTTGACAGGTAGGAAGCCTGAAATAGTCCTCCAGCTGTGTCCTGGCCTATTGGATCGTTGTCCTATTTCATGTTTTGCATCATCTGAAGTAACTGTCCTTCAACAGGAAGCTGTACGCATATGGCCCGGTTTATTTGGGTGCTAATGCTGGACTTGCGGGTCTGATCGCAAACAGTTTGTATCGACGTGCGCTCAATGTCACTCAAGGACGATTTACATCCAGTCTTCCCATGTCTGTACTTCCTTTTCTTACAACTGTGGCATTATTTAATGCAACTGTCAGCAAGCCCTTATTAGCAGGTAAGAGCCTAATATCAATGTAAAAGGTAAAGTACATTTACATTATAAGTATTTAGCAGACACCATTATCCAGAGTGACTTACAATTAATTTCAATTTAGACTTGTTGGACCTGGGATTTGAACTCATGACCTTCCGATCAGTAGTCCAACACCACTGAGCTACCACATCCCACGTGGTACATGTTTGCTGTTTGCTGCTGCTAAGTTATATTTCTTGTTTTTTTCCAGGTGACCTCAACTGCCCAACCTGCGTCCTGCTAAGGGGTGCCTTAGTAGGTGTAGTTGGTGGTGGAATATACCCTATTTTGTTGGCATTGCCAGTCAGCGCTGGGCTTGCAGCGAGGTGCGTTTATTTTATTCATGTGGTAGATACATCTCTTCAGACAGTCCTACATGACATGTTAAGCAGTTTAAAATCTTACCAGAAGGTCTTACATTGCTAGAAGATCTTAGTCTTGCTAGAAGGTGTTCCTCTGGCTGTCAGAAATCTCAAATAGCAACATTCCTGTCATTAACAATGAACCTTTATAACTGTCCTCACACAAAATTCACAACCATGTATAACAAATCATCTAATGAGTCATATGGGTTTCTTCAGAGAAATGGTAGCAAACGTATTCATTTTCAGTAGTGTAGCTTTCAAAATATTGCTCCTTAAATTTTAATGCACCTTTAATTATTTTTTATAATTGTGATTAGCATATTGATGAATTGTTTTACTTTTTAGTTGCATGTTACACCATCTGGGTGGAGTGGTGATGCAGTGAGTAGCATTGCCACCTAATAGTGCCAAGGTTCCAGGTTTAATTGTGAGCTTCTGACCACTTCTCAGAGACAAGCAGGTTAACTCCCACTGTTAATTCCAGTAGATGGACTAGCTAAACTATGTGAATGTGTATGTCCATGGCACCCCACCTTTTAGCCAGTGCTTCTAGGATATGCTCCTGTTCCACTGCAGTCTTGACCAGGATAAAGTGGTTACCGACAACATGTTAATAAATCTTCAGGCATATTTCATATGAAAATATATATCCTTATTTCCTATGCAGGTACAGCAGTGCTCCAATGCCAGAGAAGGGGAACGTAATCCGCTTCTGGAGGACACTGAGCAAGCCTATTGTGAGGAAAATGTATGCTGTCCTATTACTACAGACACTGTTTGGTACATATTTAGGCTCCAAGAACCATGATATCTATGTGAAGATGCTTAAACTCCCAGAATCAGACAGAGAGGACTTGCATGACTAAGCAGATATTTTACTTAAAAGAAAATGTGCTTATGTCTTGACTGTATCTAAAAAACATACCATAAACTATCCTGTTTGTTTTCTTTATTTAAACTAATAAATCCTAATGCACCAAGTCCAATCTCATTTCCTCATAAGTCGACAAACCTAATTAACAGCAAGTCCAAGAATAGCTGTAATTGCAGACCACTGTTATAAATAATGCAGACGTCTCATAGTGGAAACTGTAGAACTACATTTATAGATCAAAAAACACAGGACAAATTTTGAAAACATTTTATGAATGTAACCTGCTCCTTTTAAAGTGTATTATTAAAATAAAAATCTAATTTTTTGCCATATATACACATGTTTGAAACCCAAACCAAATATTTGTTTTTTTTTTGATAAAATTACTTCGTATAAATTAACTTTAAGCTCTGTAGTGTAACAGAAGCACATCATTAACCATTAATAACCTAAAGTCTGATATTTTGAACAAATCTAAAGAATTCATTTCTTCCATAGAAAATTTCTTCCCATTTTTCTGTGCAGTTAATAAGAATTACCTCCAATATAAATAAACTCAACCCACCCTTTACAGAACTCTCAAACCTGGGAATCATTGTGCTACCTTCCAATATTCTTATTTAGTAAAACAGTACATGTAATCATAATCAAATACTCCTAGAATCTGTGTGTGCAAACAGGTCATTGGATGAGAAAATTAACAGGAGGGTTTATGTTTCAAGCATCGAGTACTGACCAAGTGACAAACACGTTAGGACAACATAATAGCATATGAACACAGCATTATCAAAAATGTAGGCTTAAAAAAAATTAATAGGACAAGCTAATGGCCACATTTTCTTTGTATCCGAGTACTCTCACTCACAATTGCATTCTCAATCAGGCACTTTACAATGTTATTGGGAATTTTGCTGTGGGTGTTTTCAGGGAGACTTGTAATGAAATTCTAAAACTGGTGGTATACGTATTAGCAAGCAAGGCAATTGTAAACAAATTTTAATTCAGCTTTCTAAGCAACAGGAAACCCAGAAACCATTATTTTCATCAACTTCCTTCAAAACGAGTGAGTGTTGCTTACAAGACATGACTGTATCAACACAGAACCTTATGCAAAATTGGAACAACTTGGTGCAGCAATTACAATGGGAATGAAGACAGTAGATCGCATAGTCTGTGGAAAAAGCACATACTGCTTTACCATCTCATAATATACATGCATATATGAATTTCATATGCATAGCATACTATGCAAAATGGTTAATTTTTAGCATTAATAAAATTTAATTGGAATGCTAATTGTGCCACCTACCAACCCACCCACAAGGAGAGTTATAGCATCCAGTAATACACACCTACTGGTGACTTAACAGCACAGCAATTGGCAGTGATAAAATTGCTGTTTGTGAGAATGTAGTATTACTCAAGCACCTGAAAAAAAATGCAACATCTAGCAAAATATTAAACTGCAGTTTTAACACAGTTTTTTCACTTTTATGGCAAAGAGGGAATCACCTGCACTGTACAAAAGTGAAGAATATCCGTTTAGCGCATTCGCATATACAGCATTTCCGCAGGTTTAATTTGATATGATATCTAGTTCACCCTCAGTGTGTTTCGCTTACTAAACAGGTGAAGCAGACTCGGGTACAGAACAACATATCTGGTCTGAGACCATCTCTACAAAGCAAACCTTAGGAATGTAGCGAGACATCCATTAAACTCCGATCAGAGCACACTTCAGGAAGTGTAACAAACATGATGCATACTTTTGGTTGCATTCAGCACTTTTATAGAAGCAAGCCACCAACGTGACTCATGAGGAGAGAAAGGATCTTGCTAGGAGCTCAAACCCCGATAAGATACATTCTGGATATATGGCCCAGCAAACAAATGGAGACAAGATGCTCTGTGATGCACTATATTTGTTATTTTTATAATTGCTAATTAGTTTATATCTATCTATCTATCTTTCATTTACCACATTTGAACATTTTATTTTGCGTTTTCAGCCTCAGACAATTAGCCAATATTGATTGACAACTTAATGCTGCATCAAAACAAATTTAAAAAAAAAATGAATCAACAATTCACTCAGATTCATACCCTGCAATCAGATTAAATCAGCACGAAAGCACCTTCCTATGTCTGGACCATCCCAGGTTCTTTGTAAGCAAGGTCCCCCACACCTACAGCATGTTTTCATGGTTTGTGGCCCATTACAATGCACAAATACCACTTTATTACCACTCTTTATCCACTTAGGAAAGAGAGAGGATAACACTTGAAGAGAATGAAGAAACTGCTGTTTAAAAGAGAGAAAAGGAGAATTGTTAATTTTAGTTCAAAATAAAGTAATGTACATTACACAAGTGTTGACAAAAATAAGATTTATTTGCAGATACTGATTCAAAATCCTAAACAATCTTTGGATTTCAAACACATTGACTTGTATACAATGCACTTCTAAACTTCTAAACAAAATACAAATCACACTCTCCCAAAACAACTTATTCATGTTTTCTGATTGTGAAAATGAAGCCAAAGTGTTTTTTTAACTTACTCTGCTGCAATGGTTTGCTGGTTTGCATACTGATACTAGAAAGGTGCATTTTTTTTAATCAAATAAAATGCAGCATGATGGTGTAGCAGTAAAAACTTTAACTTACACTGCTTCTTGTACTACCTTTTTTAATTTTACCAGGCCATGTTGCAAGATGCTGGTCCCGATTCTTCAGTTTTCCCCACAGCAAATCCACTTTAGCATAAAGAAAAATAAGGGGCTCCATGAAAAATGTTCTTCAGGAAAGGAGTGACATTTCACAAAGGGCTCGATTTGAACAAAAAGAATTGTCAGAATTTTTTACGTAGCTCTTCAGCTATGCCATTTACACTTCTATCTGTATACCAACAAATACCCTTTGTGAAACGTCAGCTATTTACATCATGTTAAAACAATATACATCAAGAACTAATTAACCCTTTATACTGTTGACAAGAGCCAACTACTGCATGCGTCATAAGCATGTTCCAAAGTGTTGAATTAAAGAAATCTTCAGTTAGCTTCAATTACAGCAAAGCTTATTTACAAGTTCATACTGTGCCGTGAACTGTCAGAACACTGCAGCACATCTCAGGAGAAACTCATTTCTGTGCAGTCTTCAACATCTTGATCCTTACCATAGGTTCTGGTAGTCATGGATGCTCTGAGCTCCAGTCACCCCACATGGCAGACCAAGCACCTAGAAGAAAACTGTCAACAAGTTTAGCAGTAACTTGTATTCAAATCAGTTTCTACATACATGCCATGTCTCTATTTGTACAGTTAAATGTCATTTGACAACTAATGTTGTGATGTCCGACACGCTGCTCATTACATTAGTTCAGTCTCAGGAAAACGCTGAAAAGGCAAAATACTTGACCCTACATTTTAAGTGATGCGCTTGCACTCTCAGCACATTTAGTGCAGAATTCCACAGAGACGTGGTCTTTGTCCACGTGCAGACAGACACCACCTGCTGTATCCTTGTCCTCCACCTTCACTTTCTTCCTTGGCATGGCATAATCGTGGTCGTTCTCGCTGGATTCCTGGAAAAGCGACGTAGAAAATTTCATGCCGTTCACACCGCTCAATCTAGACAACAGCTGCCCCAACATGCTTTCATTGGCCAACACAGCTCTCAAGTACCTAGTCTCATTTTCAAGCTCTTCCACTCTCTTGTTCAGGCTGGTGTTTTCCTGTTTGAGAAGCCGGTTTTCAGATGTCAGAGATCCAACACGCTGCTCTAAGCCATTCAAATACTCTTTCTTCTTCAGCCGGTTCAATCTGGCTGCCAGGGCATTCTTATTAATGTTGCGCCCAGAAAAGTCCTGTAGTTTCTGTCTACGACTTGAACCTCTGGTGTGTGATATGCTCACATCAGATTCCTGATCCGTCTTGTCTTCTGCATTTAAACCCAGATCTTGTAAACCAATGTCTTGGAAAGGAGAAAGCATTTCATCTTCTAAAGCCCGGTTGAAATCAGACGTCAGGAGTTCGTCCAGTTCCCAGTCATGTGAATCACTTTCTGGTGACGAGTGTTTGCTTGCACTTGTAGATTCGAAGTTTAAGGCATTGTCACATTCTTCAGGACTTGAGCACATGGCATCCACGCCTTTACTCACAAGTCTTCCTCTTTTTCTGGTTACCATTATGGATTCCCGATTGGCCTGGTGAATTATGGTCTTCTGCAAAAAAAATAGTCTGAAAAGGCAAAAATACCAGAATTTAGTAACTGTTCATGTTTCCATCCTAAATACACAGGTTTGTATAAGAAACTGGAATATTAAGACAGATGATTATTATAGTAAATCAATGCCTCGTTAAGCACAAGCTAGGCCTCAAGCGCATAAACAACGTGCACACAAATTTGATCAATACTCCGCTTACAAAAATATCCTCATAGAAACGCGTTAAGACTGAATGCTAAGGCGATAACTAGCCAGCTAGCTACTTTATCAAACTGCCAACATCGGCTTTATCTTACACCATAAACAAATCGCCTATACGTTTCCATATTGCTTATAGAAATAAGGACATTAGTTATATAAACAGTAGAACAATCCGAGTTTACATTTTTAATTACGAGAGAAAAATAACAATGGCTAGTTTAGTTAGCCGGCTTGTTGTTTACGTTAGCATTGTTACGGCAGGCCGCGTGCCGACGCCATTAATGAAGTGATGCAGCAGTTTTAACCGAGAGCGTTAACACGAACTGGTCAAAAGATTATATATTACAACTCACTCACCCTCGACGTTATTTCACTCCGTCTTCAAATCGTAGCCAAAAAAAAAAAAAACAAGCAAGTTCAAAAACAAAAATTAAGGCGTAAAAATAACGACGTACCAACGACGACAGGGCAACAACCTAGTGCGTAAGTTGGCTCGGACCTAAAATGGCGCAACAGGAAATAAAGCTAGATCTCAGTACCGCGATTTCACGCGAGATCTTCTCAGGCTTTCTTTCTGTGTTGTCGGTTCTCCAGAAGATGTCGCTGTTTTCTCGTGTACTGTACTATAATGCCATACTGCTGTTCACCACAAATATCCACTTGTCCTTAGCCTAGCTTCCTCTACTCTTTCCCATCACTTCATTGTGTGGCTCATCAACTTTATACCGCTGTAGGTGCTACAATTCTGCACATCAACCTTGTTCGTAAAGCTCGGCAATAGAACGCTTCTCTACTCCTCTGTCATCTTCTTACTGGAGAAACTCCACTTATGTTTCTCTGAGACACTTCCACACCTCCACAGTCATGTCATCTGGACCAACAGCCTTTCCACTCTTGATTCTCCTCAGATCCTTCCTCACCTCATCATTTCTAATCTTTGCTATTTCCTACTCTACAATATTCACCTCTTCCTCCCATCTTTCCCTCTCATTTTCCTCATTCATCAGCTCCTCAAAATAGCCTTTGCATCTTCTCTTCACACTCTTCTGGACTGTTAGCACCTTTCCATCTCTATCTTTAACCACTCTTATCTGTCGCACATGCTTCCCATCTCTATCTCTAAGCCCTTCTCACCTTCCATCGTGTCTAACCTGGCATACGACTCAACGTGCGCTTTCTGTTCGGCCTTTGCCATGTCCCTCTTTACTCTGAGCTGCCTAATATATCAGAATCAGAGTCAGAAATCAGAATCAGAATTATATGTCTATTTTCTTCAGTCCTTTCCCTGTAGGTCAACAGTGCCAGTGAAGGCTGTTTATGCCCTTCCTGAGACAACCCTCTCTATTTATCCAGGCTTGGGACCGGCACAGAAGTCACTGGTTGCAGCCCCTGTGGGCAGATTAGCTTTAAACAAAATTAAACCATGTAAATAAAGACGTCTCATTATATTAGTGCAGTTAGACCACATCAGCAAGATTGTCCCCATTACACAGCTATTAGTTATTAGTTCTCATTAATACATTTGATTCAGACATAGGGCATGATGCTTTCTCTGAAGAAAATTTGAGCCACTGGTATTTTACATTTATGTACAACAACTTAAACAGCTCAAGATCTCAGCCAATTAAATAAACTCAACAGACCCACAAATACGTATAGCCTTGTACTGAATATCTTCATCTCTTTGTCTGGATCTCAACCATGGGTGTTTAGATTTGTCATCCTACTCCAATAATCATTTCGCCATCTCTTTCTGAAATGATTTCCTTTAACAGTGTATTTTATAATCTGCAAAATTTATATTGATTTAATACAGTATTATTAATTTTACTGATGTCATTTATATTGTATTCCCTTTTCTAAATAATATAAAACAAATCATGTCCTTATAAGTATTTAATAAAATGATCAAATAACAGGAAACGCCATTTTATCTTAATGTCACTGTACATTTAATATTTATTCAAAATGCTTTAATAAAATGATCATCTGTACATCATCTGCAGAGCTATTTTAAATATAGTGCTCTGACTCAAACATTTAGTTTCAAATATGAAATGCAGTAACAGCTTCTTTGCCAACCGAGGAATATCTCTATAATACATGTACATAATACATATTTTTATACTTCTGTGTTACATATTTTAGTGTTTTCCATCACATTCACACAATCAGCTAAAAAGGATTATAAAGTTGAAATTGGTTTGTTAGGGAAAACATGATGCTGGAATAGGGTTGTTAATTAGGGTAAATAAAAAAAACAAAAAAGCACATACTGTACATAAGACTATGACATAAGACTAATTTAGAATATGCTGTTACTTAGTTAAAAAACTGTCCAACTCTCTGCTGCATTTCCTGACACACTAAATCATATGCACAATTTATTTAATTTGTTAATGAAAAAATATTAGATATACATTTATATACAACAAGAGGTAAAACATACAGTATTTTCAATACTCCTTGTTCTATTCACATGACCTCAAATGAAGGCATGTATATTTAGCAGCGTGTACCACATCCTCCAAATTGATGTTCTATAAGATTTTTCACACGTCTTTTGTTGAGCCAAACACATGGAGCGTTCCTATCTTGCCATGATGAGCATCCTTAAAGGCAAGGTTTCTTCAACCCATTCATTCGTTGATTCAATCATTCTTCTCCACAATGCAGATTCAGCAGCGTTAGAATCCATCCATTTTACGTCAGTGTTGTGACTTTTACCTGGATAAAGACAGAAATGACAAAATTTATTTACAAGCATACACAATATACTACAATCAAATTATTGCTCATTTTAATACTAATTTTAATACTAAATCTAGCATTTAAAGTTTTTACTTCTGACAAACTTCAATTTCAAGAAGGAGGAAAAACAAGAGGCTTGTAAGGAAATGACTGTTTGTATCTGCTATAATGTACATTATAACAGGAACTAGGTTATTTTTAATCTTATTTATAATCCACAATATTACACAATGACCATTCTCGAATATGTAGAACATTGTTAACATGGGCACATTTGGGATGTGGTGTTAGAGTAAATAACTTTGGTTAGTTATAACATTACACTTAGTATAATGCTTACTACTGCATCCTTGTATTTTATCTATAAGTACACCTAGCTGTGAATAAATGGTGGTGATTTTTAGCACTAGTGCCTCCCACCTGTTCCAAGGTTAAGCCTTGTGCCTCCTATGAAGTGATTACTGAGCCGATCATGATCCCACACTGTGAGTTCAACACATGTTTCTCTCAGGTCTTCTGGTCTAAGGCCTTCATAGACCATGGTGTGGTTGAAAACAGGGTTTGCCGTCCTCTTTACAACCCGAGTTTTCTGCCTTTTTTTCTCATGGCTGACTGGAAGAATTGAGCTGAAAGCCACAATATACAGTACATGAACAAACCACTACAGAGATGAAGCCATACCTCTATAAAGCATAAATAAATACACAGCTTGGCTACAGCGTATACACATACCATTTCACAAACGGATCCATACTCCTTCTTACGGATTGTAGTTTCGTACATTCCTTTACCCAGACTTGAATCTCACCCGTCCGTGGTGTCTTGTCACCTACAACCACAGAAGGCAGAAATTTATTCATTTCACATTGCATTTGTCTGCACAGCCAATGAAGTCTGAATACTTACCTTCAGATGTCTTCAGAAGGAAACGCAAAGATATCCTCATATCTCCACACACATCCATGTCGAGGTTAACGTGCTTTGGACTGAATGGTGTTACAGTCTAAGACAGATTTAAAAAAGCATATATTTATTCATATATTTTTATAATTTTAGCATATTGTAATGTTTCCACAACAGACAAGTCTGAATAAACCGTTGCATTTTTTTCCCCTTATTTATAGGCTCTCTGATTTCCTTTAATAAACCACACCTACATACAAGTATTATCTAACAATATTCACACAAACAGATGAGGAATTTTGTGAATGATATTTTTAAAGATAAGCCAGCATTTAATTTTTTTTAATATTTTAGAAAGCCTTACCCTTCCTTTGAGGGTGCGGTCCATCATGTGTGTGTTATTGTCCCACTCAGACAAATCCACATTGACCTCCCCAAGAAAACTGTTCCTCCCAAACATGTCATTATGCCACACAGAGATGTTTAATGTGTGGACCTTTAAGCTCTCAAGTGGTATCTTATACTGTTTGGAAAGGAGCACATATTGGTTTCAACATGTTTTTAATATATACAAAGTGAACAAAATATTACCCTGCAATTTTTAAAACAATGCATACCCGTAAGATTTCGTTATAAGTAGGATTAAGAGTCTTCTTCTTCACAGAGGTTTTCCTCTTCCCCAGCTTTGCTTTGTCAGGTAAAAGATAGCATTTAACATACCTGAACCATGTAAAAGAAGACATCACAATGCATTAGTTAGAACACACTAATGAACAAGCAGAAAATTTGTTTCCATAACAAGTTACACACACACATTCTATCTATCTATCAATATAAAATTATTAAGCCTGTTAAATTCTTAGTATTCTTTATAGATATTAATGATTAAAATAAGCAAGGTATTTTGCTATTAGAACAATAAGAAAAAGCAAGAAACAAGAAAAATATCTAAAAATAGGTGCAATAATCTTATATTTGGTTCATTGTAATCATATAATATAAATAATAGATCATTTTGACTATATTCAAGACATGTTCACTTTTTTCCCCTTGTAATACTTATTAGTAAGTTTGTTACATTGGAAATCTTAATTTTATAATAACAATGTCTCTGTTTTAAGGAAAAGAAGCACAACGATCCACTCACGGGTCAGAACGGTTCCTCTTAGGTTCTGCCGCAGCCAAATCTCTGCACTGGACTATAAATATGTGGAGCTCTCCCAGTTTATTCACATAGTTAATGGCAAACTGGATGGTTCCCTTAACTTCCACATGTCCGAAGTCTGTGCTGTAAATGTTTGTGACACTGCCACTGACCTTTCACATCAACACAAGTTACTCAACATTATTCACTAAGACAGTAATGATACATACAAACAAAGACAGTTTGTTACGTGTTAAAATGTAAGGCACATACAGGAGACATGGAGGCGAGACCAGAGGAAGCACTTGCGTTAGTATTTGTGCTGCTTTTCCTCTGCCTTTCAGAATAGAAACTGTTTACTGAGAGACAGTCACTTTCTTTGCTGTTATCCTAATAGACACAGGAGGACAAAAGAAAAATGTACGTGATGAAAATAACTGAATTCACATGCTTCTAGTGATTCTGACTAGGTTTGTGTGACATATTTCTATTACCGATGATCTTACAAATGAAATTAATCATCGCTGGTTATTATTACAATATTCCCTTCTAATTTTAAAACAAAGGAAAGGAATACTTCTAATTCACATGGCTCCATATAGTATATAAAAGTGCAGCACTTTAAGTAAACAAATTATTAAGTAAAAATTATCCATATCATAATATATTACATATCGAGCCAAAATCTGATTAAACAGTGACCGTTGATTTACTAATAGATAACTAGACATATTAACCAGTAATTTACAACTCATTTATCTGTATAAAAGGGTTAAGTTCCATTGATTTAAAGCATGCAGAACTTTTACCATACATTAAAATGGATGCTAGATCAGGTAACCTAATTACCTGCTCGTGCGTGAAAGCAGGTACTGAGACACTCAGCCTCTTACTCTGCTCTGGATCCAGGACAGCAATGCTGAGTGAATCTGGAGCTGCCGACACCAGTCCATTAGCAGCAGATATAGTAAAGAGCACAGAGAAATTGTATAATCATATTTTATATGACAGAATAATGCTGCTACCTCTTTGGGGTGTCTTTATTAAATATTCTTCTTCATCTGATTAATCAGAAATATAACTGTATGTTTAAATTTCTTGAGCGTATGTGTTATAAAAGTCTTGAATTAATCCTAAAACTGTTATCTTTTAACTAACATTCATTTTCTATAATGGAAATGGCCTTCTTTTATGGAATCAATTAAACACACATGAAAGTTATGAATGGTTGAAAGTTCATTACCAAAGGAAAGGGATATATATGTTTCAAGAGTCAAAGCTTCTGAAAGCTTAGCAAAATATTTACCTTCCTCCACCGTGTGTATTATGCCACTCCTTTGTTCATTTTTCCATCTTTCATCTTCTTGGAGTTAAGTAGAATAGCCAGAAAGTCATGTAATACCAAATGCAGTGTAAATACAGATGATTTTGAAAGTACATGTACACATTTGTCTATTTCTAGATGTTATTTAGCATAAATCCTGACATGACCTGATGGATCATGATAGCCAATTAAAACATTTTAGAGTCAGGGTACTCACTTGAGGGTAGGGTTGCCAGGTCCTCTAAACTCTTGGAAATAGAAAGAGGTCTTATGGTTTGTTTTTGTGCTGTTCTTACTGGACTTGGCGCCTCACTGCCACCTACAAATTATAATGTCAAACTAGAAGATTAAAACATAGCTTAACAACTTCAGCATCAAATCGGACCGATTACTACCTATACAAAATGTACTCTGGATGTACATTAGAAAATTATGGCAAAAATTATAAAATTACACAGTATTTTACTAGTATGGTAGTTTTATCTAAAACGTCAGTTTTATCAAAAACATTTACTTTAATGCGAGAACCAAGTTACATGTTAGAATTGTCCTTGGTGAATTGGCTTTAACAATAAAATGTTCAAAAGCAACTTCTTAACAAAGATAATTGGTTATTTACTGTGCTGAAATAATCACGACTATTACATGATGGCATGAAATGTACTGCTATAAAAAGAAATTGTACAAGTCGACCTTGTAACAGTTAAACACATGAAATGTAGAAATAATGTTTTAAAATGATAGAAAATTGTAATACATATACATATATACATACATACATACATATACATATACATATACATATACACATATATATATATATATATATATATATATATATATATATATATATATATATATATACACATACACATACATACACACACACACACACACACACACACACATTATATATATACATTTATATACAATAGATGACAAATGTTTTTTGTACAAAACTGATTGATTTATTATCTTTTCTAATTTTGCCAAAGTGATTATAGTGAATCCTGACTAGACCAAGTAAGTTAGCGCTCACAGGCTTCAGTTGATCTGCTGCTGGAGAGGGTGACCTCTGACTGAGCCTGGGATTGTAGAGAGTTTGAAATGTGCTCAGATCTCTTGCACATCTGTACTCCAGCCCATTCTTGCTGGTCTGGTTGGTGTGAAACCTCAGATACATGTGTGGAATCAGCTACATTTGAGTGATGCTGACAGTTCAGTTCAGACCTAGTTAGAAACGTTTTGTGCTGCAAGTCATCCAGCTGCATTTGTTGTGTGAGCACAACTGGAATCGCATCCTCGATACCTTTAACTGATCGTTTATTGGTGGTCTTTTGATTTTTCACAGGTGATGTTATCAGCTGTACAGAGGTTTGACCTTGTGAAACAGGCAAGAAATTGACTTGTTTACTATTGATGTTGCCTATGCAAACAGTTCCTCGAGCCTCTGACCTTCCAAAACATGGTGAAGAGTGTGGAGATGTACGCTGGTACTCTATGATTCTCTCAGATGTATTTCCTGCAAAAGACAAGAGATGCTGCTCTGGTGTCTCAGCCAGCAATATGCCATCTTTCCCTGGACTTGACAGTTCATGTGGATACCTGGTGTGCTGTCCTCTGGGTATGTGTTCCAAACCTTTCAAGGGTGTCTTTTCAGTTGGACTGATATCTAAACTAAAGGCTCTCAGTGGGTACCCACTCTGTCTAGACTCCTTGACTGGCTGTAAATCTCCAGACAACACTTTAGTCATGTGTCTTGTACTGAGTATTCTGGACTGCTCTAGGATTGTCGTCGGGTCACCCGTTGACTGGTCACTGTGATCCTTTGAAACTGAAGTGAGATTTCTGATGGGGTGTGATACTGGATTACACTTAATACTTTTACCTGAACCTAACATGCGTGTCCTAAATGGAGATCTGTTGTAAGGCGTCCTATCTGTGTCATCTACAGGACTATTAACTAGGTCTCCTTTGGAACTTTCCTTCAGTTTTCCTTTTGATGAAGCCTTTATCTCGCCAAGTTCTCTGTTTATAGAGGAAATACTTGTCTCAGGAATTTCCACTAGATTTGGGCTGGTAGAAATTTTGAAACGTTCTTGAGAATAACATTTTGGCCTACAGTCAGGAGTGCTGATAATGATCTTAGGAATACTTTTTTCTCTCTCCCAGCATGTCTTGGGATCATTGATGGTATCCTGCTCAGTTATAGACTTTCTGACCGACAGAACAGGAGAATAACTTTCCTTTAGTTTGTATACAGGAACATCACCTATTTGTTTAGTTGGTAGCTGACCAGTGTCAAAAGATGAATCACAAATATTTGTATATTTAGATTTCTCTGCTTTTGATGGGCTTAAGTTAAACACTACCTTTGGTAATTTTTGACCTGCTACTTTGTCATCACTGGTCTCAATTTTTTTACAATCCAGTACATCTGGCCCTTTGCTCCCACTCTCCCAAAAAGACAACAGTCTGGAAAGTCGATTTTGTGACACTTCTCCCTGGTATATTCGCTCTCTCTCTCTTTCCATCATAGAAAGAAATGAATTTTCTTCAAATTCTTCTGTTGTAAAGTTTAGTCCAGAATTTCGTGCAGAACAGCTTACATTTATGTTGTCTTGCTTGTCATCGAGTGGACAACCAGGCAGACCCATCCTAAGCATGGTTGATAGTTTTGCTTTTATTTCTGACTGAATGCGAGATGTGTTTTCTGTGTATGGAGTAACATGACCGTCTGGACCTCTGTTCTGCTCCTCTTGAAAACCAGGCCATTTATTTATTTTGCCACTGTGTCTGGACACCATTCCAACCCACCCAAGTACCTCATTGATGGAGCTTTCATCCTCCTCTCTTAATAGTTGGGATTGGCCCTCTGTACTCAGTTGACTGACTTTACCTTGATGTATAAGAGAGGCAGAGGGCTGAGACACCTGAGAGGAACGAGGTTCAGCAAGATCCTCATGATGATCTGCAGAATAAACAAGCAGATCAGGGAGAAACTGCGAAAAATATCACAAATCCAAGCTCACTTTTCTTAATGACTACTATAACCTTAGTCATAATGTGCTAAAAAGCAAGATCCTGCATCTTCAAATATTCACTTCTGTACTGAGATATACTATGAATATTAAAAATGTCATACATGATTTAAATTTAAATTCAGACAGTATAAAATCACATTCCTGCAGGGCCAATTCACCAATTACCACTCATACACATTGTCTGCATACATGCATGAGCAGAAATATACATTAATGTGTTTTATATGTGCAGCCAAGCAATTAGTATGACAGATGGGTTAAAGGACAGAAGAATGGATGTAATGCCACTTAAGCATTGTTAAAACTCTTAATACTCTTGCTTAATATCTGAATAATGAGCAGAATTTGGTTAGGTTACACAATAACACCTTTTAAAATGTATGTATTGTCCTTGCTGCATGTACAAGGTAAGACTGTTGGTCGTGCTTGTTCAATCAATTTCCTGCCGTCAAAACATACCCTTCCCTACTTCTTGGCCAATCACTTAAACAGAGTTATCAAAACTGAATTACTCAGCTTTTTGAAACTGAAAATATCAGGAAATCTACAGCAGCACAGAGTGTTTTTGCTTTTATGTTTTTTTCCTTTTTCTTAGTGGTACAGCCACACACCTCTTATGTTTGTAGTCTCAACTTCATTTGTCTCCCCTTTCAGATTCTTGCCTATCCTGCCTATCCTTGCCTATAACCTCTGGTCTGCCAGTTTCTCTGGCATCCATGATAATGAAATGCACAAACTTGCTATCTAAACACCCCAGAAAGAAGCGTTCTAATTCAGAAGAAAAGAGAGGACTGACAGAGATTGCTGATGGGGAGGGGAATATCAGCAAAGTCGCAGCTGGAGCTCTCTCCTTACTCCTCTGAATTTCAACCTAATCAGTCATTTCCTGTCTATGAGTCATTGCTGGTATTCAAAAAACAGCCTTAGAAGGAATATAGCTGAAAACCTTTTGGTTAACCTTAGGCATACTGGGCTAGCACTTGGTTATAAATGTTGGGACAAAATCAGAATAATAATAATAATAATAATAAAGAGCCTTTCAGTAATCTTTCTGAAAATTATCCAACATTCAGATTTTAGACAGAAACCCTGACTTGCATTTATATATAAATTTGTTTGGAAATGAACATCTCTATGCCTGATCTTAGGAGTAGATTCTGGTCATACATGACAGCTTATAATCATAACGAATGTCTACGTTCCTTTATATAATCCCCTCAGTATCTGGCTGCTTTCTTTCTTGACTGGATTTATTTGTATGCTGATCCATTTTCTATGTCGTCGCCGCTTCCTACCCATTCCAAAAACTGTCAATTTCCTTCTGAAGTGAAATTACAGTTTAATTTACAGTCCAGAAATATATAGAGTTTGTTTGCACTTGAAACCAAATCTGAAATATATCTGTAAAACATATGACTAAAATTTTTTTTTTATTTGCATTCAATCTCTTGAGAAGACTTTTGGGCCATAAACACAGCTGAGTAAAATGCATGTGAAAAGGATTTAACAGCAAAATTAAACACATCGCTATTTAGACCTAAGACTTAACTCGAAGATCGTCTTGTTCCGTGTGATTTTGAATATAAACTTAAGCTCATTGTTCTTTAAAAATATTGGCAACCCTGGAAGTATCGCCTACATACAGGTGAGTTGAATAATTCCCCTTCAGATCCCAGAAAATCAAAGTAAGCACATGCATAGTCCATTTCTAATACGAATAACTTCCCCTTACATAAAAATTGACGTAATCTTACAGTATGGCTTAAGTCGCCAACTCTGAACACGGCGATCATAGACACAAAGATTAATGTTGCATGGAACAGATATGAGTCACAGAAAACATAAAGTGCATGCTTGAGTTAAATAGCCATCCCCAAAACCAAAAAAAACCCCAAACGTGTGAACACCACACATAGCATTCAGTGGAAATCAGTCAATCAAACTTACTGAATGTGAGCAAGGAAAACACTCTGTTTGTTCTTCGTGTCAGCCGCTCCAGCAAAAACACAACATGTTAATTATGTATTGACAGCACAACCTAACAGAAGAGTACACAACAGCCTTCAAATGCTTTCAGTCAAGTTAACTGCAATATATTGTAGATTTGAGGGCTGCCATTTCATGGTACGTAAAATAAAATAAATGTTTGAGATGGACTTCCTCTGAAATCGAGTTTAGATCATTATAAGATGGAGTCTGAATCACAGCATAAACTACATATTTTTGCAGCAGCTTATAAACAATGAGTGAGATTCTCACCCTCAGCAGGGATCTGTGATGTACGCTTCGGTTTTGCCCATACCAACAGTGACTCCTCCGTTGACTGTTGGTTTGCAGGAACCTTTTGCATATTCCCTGGTATCTGAGGTACACCAGTTTGCAAATATCCCTCAGTCTTTACATGAGATTCTAACCCTACCGGTCTGCTGTTGAAAGGATTCGGTCTAGGCTACAAAAATAACATCATTAATAATTTTGCAGCATAAAAAACCTCATTAAAATATTTTTTTTTAATTTATGTACCTTTGCTTGAGGGTGTGCAGAAGTTTTGTATTCTGCAACTTGGTAGTGATCGTCCCTGTTAAAGGAAGCCATGATTAATGTCGACAATATATTCAGTAAAAAGAAATGTGTATTAAGCCATGCTGTGTTAGCAAGCCACTCTATAGAACCATTTATGACTGCAGGGCATTGTAATAAAATATTTGAAACATTATGTATTATATAAACAGCACTTTCTCCATTACATTTACAATTAGATCAAGCGAGCATTTAAATGCACAGTTTTAAGTTATTGAGCTTTAGATAAAAAAAAGAAGAAAAACAAGAAAAATAGCTATGATATAAAATAACTGCTGCCATAATAGATAGTGATAGCTGTGGTGGCTCTGCTATATTTGCTACAGACACCACTTCTGTGCAATCAGTTTGTTGAACACCCTTTGCTATTTAGGGAAAAGAATAAATTGCAGAAAAATAGTTAGAAATGTAATCTATGTTAGAAAAAAGTTTCTCAAATTGTTGAACATGGCAGTAGACCTAGAGTGCTATTCATTTATTCACACACACATGCTCGCACACACTCGCTCTTGCACACGCACACACGTATGTATATACATATATACATATACATATATATACATATATATATACATACACACACAGCTATTTCCACTTTCATTCCTCACACACAATTCTAAACGTGAAGAAAGTTGCAGGAGATTAAATTCTTTCTATGTCACATGCTAAGCATGACCTGTGGGAAAAGCTTCTGTGTCAGTCATTGGTTGTTTCAATGTTATTTAAGGAGATAAAAACTTGACGTTAATATTTCTGAACATTAACAGAACAATGAGATTGCTGAAATATTGCTACGTTTGTGCTTAATGTACCGACTTTTCAAGCTACTGCTTCCCTAATGGCCGGATGTTGGGGCCCGTGTGAGGTGCTGAGTGAGTCTCTAACCAAAGAAAGTGGACTTTGTGTGAGTCATACTGCTTAATGATATGGGAGAAACCAGCCTACTAAAAGGATTTATTTCTGACAAAATTACATGTCTGTAAATAAAAGGTCACCTGTTATCATGTGCAGTTGTTGATGGTTCGCCTATTAATCCAGACAATTCGGGTGGAATAAAAATGTCCTTGCTTTCACTTTTCAAAAAGCTAGACGTTCTCGGCCAGATCTGTGTGAGCTCCTCTGAAAGACACACATAAATTGTGTAAACATAACACAGAGTAGGTCAGATACACGCATATATGTCGATCAAGAGAACCCCACTGGTCACAACAGACTGAGCAGTACCTTGGTTTAGCAAATCATTTAAATCACAGATAAATTTGACATTTCGGGCAGCTTTGACAATAGTGCTGGGTGCAAGACAATGTTCACGTATATACACTTTTTTAGTAGCATCTAATTCACAGGAACGTTTGTTGTATATGCCACACTCTAAGGTAATTGACATTAATTAAAGGAGACACCAGTGTAAAGCTTTATAACAATCTTCATTATAGAGAAACCTGAGCTCCATCATATTTTTTGCATTAACTTTAAAAAGACAAACACAAAAAAAGGGAGGCTGGTAAGGAAACAAGAACAAGTTTCCCAGACATTCCACAACAATAAATGGGTAAAAAGTATGACTTGTTCTTTTATAATATAAAAAAATAGAACTGATAAGCTTTGACCTCACATATCACACCACCCCTCCTATCCTGGGAACACAGGGGAAAAGGCACACACTTGTTTTTTTGTGTTACTGTTTTTCTGACTGAGAAAAGAATCTTGCACAAAAAAGAAAAAAAAAAAAAAAAAAGGCTGGAGGTTTTTATATTCATGCGGGCACAAACATATGACGTGAAACAAATAACTGTAACTGTTACCTGTACAGATATTTGCACCGTGTTACAGCCCTAGAACACCCCTGTGCTCTGGGATGTCAAATACCTGTGTAAATAGTTGCCCTGTAATGCTTTGTTTAAAGGTGTATTTCTGCTGGTATGAGGCAGAGGCATGTGATCAGTTCCCAGGACTAAGAGAGAGTCGAGGCAGTGTATCTTCTGGCACACTCACTTATAGTCACAGGTTTCCTGCGCGACATGGAGGCTCTAACGATGTCAGAGCCATGTGTCTTGTCTCGGTGTCTGCTTGACTTGGTCTCGTAAAACCATTCTCCTGTCAGGTACTTCAGTTTCTGCTTATCTCGCTCAGTTTTCTGCAGCTTTCTGTATGGAGGAGGGAGAGAAACATGTTAGAACTGAGACAGGCATGTCTTAACAGAGACACTGATACTTTATTATTATTGTTACTGGCACTTTTCTGTGGAACAGCTGCACTAGACATATTTAAACAGTACGAGGGTCAGGTTACTCAGCCAAGCATCACGGTCTGTTGGGGTTGTTTCCACAACACCCAAATGTTTCCTCATACAACAAATAGTACTGCAAATGAAATATGTATCAGGAAAAAAAAATAAATAAATAAAATAAAAAAAATAAAAAATCACAAGACCATCAGTTGTTCAAGGCGCTAACACTGTCAGAACATCATTGTCCACTTAAAGTTTGGTATGTTTGTGTCTTGTGTCTTAACTGAATTGAGGCAGGGGCACTTAGTGGTTAGTACGTTCGCCTCACACCTCCAGGGTTGGGGGTTCGATTCCCACCTCCGCCTTGTGTGTGTGGAGTTTGCATGTTCTCCCCGTGCCTCGGGGGTTTCCTCCGGGTACTCCGGTTTCCTCCCCCGGTCCAAAGACATGCATGGTAGGTTGATTGGCATCTCTGGAAAATTGTCCGTAGTGTGTGAGTGAATGAGAGTGTGTATGTGTGTGCCCTGCGATGGGTTGGCACTCCGGCCAGGGTGTATCCTGCCTTGATGCCCGATGACGCCTGAGATAGGCACAGGCTCCCCGTGACCCGAGATTTTCAGCTTCAGGCACCGACTAACTCTTCAGTGTGCTGCACTATAATGCTCCACTTACTCGTGTTCGTTGCTGTCGTGGTGCTTTCTTCCACAAAACAGCGTACACTTGAAGGACTGAATATACAAGACTTAGACTTTAAGTATGTGACTCCTGGAGATTAACCTCTAACTTAATGAGGCAGGTTTACAACGATGTCAGTATGGAGAAATTCCAGACATTCTTCTTTCATTCTGCACTGAAGATGGAAAAACTCTACAGCAATTGAAGGATTACATCAAATAAAAATCTATGGTGACCCTGACCACGATAAAGCACTAATCAAATGTGAATGAATGAATGAATGAATGAATGAATGAATGAATATTAAATTCACACACTCTCAATCCACAATCAGGCAGGTGGTCAGCAAGCTGCTTAAATGCCTTAGAGATAAAAAGCAACCTCCAGAATGAAGAAAATAAAGTGCAACTATCTGTAATTTGGTGTCTTTTGATTCGATAAGAAAAATTATGTGAAACTTTCCTGGAGGCAGCCAGGCTCTGGAAGTTCATTAACTAATTTCATTTCATGAAGTAATTAAGTGGTTTCAAAAATCACAGCTCTAAATTAATTCACTTGATCTAATGTGTTATTGTTTCTGTAGTAACAGCTCATTCACAGGGACTTGGATAGTGGACCGCCCACATAATTTAAGTGTAATAATACACAATATTTTTCCTCAAAAAAAAAAACAAACATGTTTTTATGCTTATTTATGGAGTCTCCAGTGAATGGGTCTCAGGGACTTTGTAATAGTCTTAGCTGAAGTTCCTTCAAGTTTCTGCCACAGAGACGTCTGCAGGGCTGAGAATTAACAAAAAATTCCAGCATTTCTGTCTTAATAACATTGAGATAATGTGAGAGAAGCCATGGTTTTAGCTGCTGTAATGCACGCAATAACTATGAATGTGCCACAAGATTAATGTAACTATAAACAGATAAAAAATGTCATAAGCGCCATATCATAAGTGCATCAGGCCACATCAGACCACCCTGGTGATTATTATGTTCCTTTAATAGCATGCATAATAATAGCATTGTGTTTAAACATCTAAAGTCCAAACATTCATCCGAGCCCTTATGTATTTCACTCACTTGATTCGCTGCTCCTCTTTATGTTTCAGCTCAGCATCTCTCTTCAGAACGGACAGGATCATCTCCTGCTCCTCCTCAGTCAAGTAGCTCAAATCCATCTTGATGAGTCCAGGGACAAGATTTTCGATCACAGACACAGCTACAGGCTCTGGTTCTGCATGTATGCTGAGACTGTTCTGGGATCAGCCTTCACACGCTGTTGATGATCAGATATCTTTAGTTTAAGTTTACAACAGACACAGCAGCATCGCTAAAAAGTTAAACAGAGGCTTGAGGAGTGGTAACACATCGGAATCCTTTGTCTATACACGTCTGGATAACGTCAAAAATCAGGAGGGAAATATAGCAGCAATTCAAAGGAGAAAAAAAACGCATAAAAAGGGCTGTAGCTCAAACAAACAGCTCTGCATCAATAAATGATTGAGGTTCATTATAGAAAAAATTACACCATCCTATCACCAGTATCACACGAATCATATAATGGGCTTCTAAAAGAGTTAACTGATGTTCGTATTCCAGAATAAAAAAAGGTTATTACATATCAGTCACAATGCAGCATAACATTAAAGATTTTACAAGGAGCATGTGATGTGGCATTACCAGCTGACCTTTAGAAGAAAAATGTAAACCATTGTGGCATACTCCGAAGTCTCTTCTCTTGTTTTCTGTATACAAAACTTTAAAAGGTCAGCCTGAAAAGTGTATAAATGTCTGGACAGTACACAGCGACTGAGCCAAAATTCCATCTGTAAAAATCGTGTTTATTTGAGCTCCTCCGAGATAACCACTTACAATCAGTAAACTAGATTAGAGCACGGCCAATCAGGCAATATTTAAAACGCTTTTTTCCTTAAAGTTTAAAAGGACATGAGCTGCAGTGCAATTCTCCTAAGAAGGAAGTGCCAGCGCCAGCTACTCTTTCTGACTCACTTCCACAAGTCTAAACAAACTGGCTTTGACAGGATTTAGAGAAATATAACAGAAATATGTGTGTCCTGTTTTACTTTATACAATGTAGAAAAATGGTCGTTTAAACAGATTTTTTTTAATTGAATGATAGATTCCTGGGTATAGATATGCTGGTAAACATTGCTGTAATGCAATTATATAACAATATTTGCAGTAATTTAGATCATTTAGCTAAATTTGCACCACATTTACAAACGAATAGGGTATAGAGTTGTAATGAAATGAAAAAACCAATCCAGTCTGAGGAATAAAGTATAAAACACACTGTTTACAACCGAGTTCTTCCAATACTGAGATACAGAGAAAGATCAATATGCGATGATAGTTTAACTATGGGGTGTAAGACATCCCTAAGGTGGAGGAGAGCCTGTGTAAGCGTTCCACACACTTTATTAAAATGTCCTAATCTTCAGTGTCTTGAAGATTGTCAGATATATTTATATTCACAAAGAAAGCGCACTGTAAATATATTCAGCATATCCATAAGTATTTCATTGTAGGTATACAGCAGATAAGTGTTTTCATAATGATTTGTAGCATAACTGCAGTGCAAACTGCAGGAATTCAGATCATTTAGAAGAACATGTTATGACAAGAGACCTCTAGCAACTTGTCTGTCTGTCTGTCTGTCTCTCACACACATTCTGTAATAAACTTCAAGACCTTCTTTAAACACTTGTTGACGTCTCTAATGAAATGATATGAATAAAATTCTTGAAACGATCTCATAAATAAAGCCTTTTTTTTTTGTTAAAATAAAAGTTTTTTTTGTGGTTTATACAACATTGGCCTAAGCTAGAAAGTGAGGAAATCAATATAACTGTTTTTTTTTTCTTTTTTCTTCTGAATTGGCATTACAAGAGTAGTTTAGAAGCATAATTTAAACAATTTAAGTCTCCAAGACTCACCATCACAATAATAATAATAAAAAAATCTGTAATTATGGCCCATACCTGTTAAAACATGGGCATTTGTTCTTGTTACAACATGCTGCATATTTTACTACTATACATGAACAGCATAAGCAGATTTTACCTCTAATCCACTGCTTCCATGATCTACTAAGGTATTTGTAGTAAACAGAGTAAAGAAGAGAAAGTTTACCTTAAAGGTCCCTCTGAGCACCAATTTAGCAAACTGAGTAAAAAAGAGGAAAAGGGAAAAGATAATAGTACTAGGATTAAACATGTAATGATGGCGACCTCCTGAAGCTTCTGATCATAGGTGCTGTAATCCGTTAGTCAAGGGAAAAAAAAGTTTCTTATAATAAACCTGCCTTGCAACTCTGCTCATTAGGCCGAATGGAGAAAAAGCGCTCAATGATGCAGAGAAAAATCTGATCTCAGATCAGGGGAAATTAAGCAGCCAATCAGAACCACGGGGGCGGGCAGAGTGAAGCCAGACACGCCAACTACAAATTCTATACAAATCATTCACAGACTCTCTCATTATACTTATTTTCTGGACTATTTAAATTTTATTTTTAAAGCAAATTTTTCAGATCTGTTCAATAATAGTATGGATATTTATTGGAGCCCTGGTCCTTTCATTCCTGCACTTTACATTGACAAAACAAATTTTGTCTGAGTTATTATGTATATAGACTTATATGGTTTTAACCCACTGAACCAATTCAAATGACCAATCAAACAGATAAATAACTAGGAGAACTCAATATAGATACAACCTTGATAACTGTAGGTTGTGATTTTCACTAATTAAAGGAAAAGCACAGACCCTGTACTCAGTGTAATAACCTCTTTTTATTACACTAATTGGCCAGATGTTTGTAGACAGCTGACCTTCACACCCAGATGTGCTATTTGTAATGGGGCTATGCCTTTAAGAAAACATGGGTTCCTTAGAAATCATTACACTATTTAAACATCCCAGTCCAGATTTAGGCTACCTTTGCTCTTCTGGGAAGACTTTAAATTTAAATGTTACAATTTTCTATTCAGCTACAAGAGCATTAGTGAGGTCAAGTGCTGATGTCAGGTTAGGAGGTCTGCAGTCAGTGTTGGAGATCATCCAAACGTGTAACATTTACATTTCTGGCATTTAGCAGACACCCTTAGCCAGAGTGACTTAATTTTTGATTTCAATGTATACAACTGAGCAATTGAGGGTTAAGGGCCTTGCTCAGGGGCCCATCAGCAGCAGCTTGGTGGACCTGGGATTTGAACTGAATAGTAGTCCAACACCTCAACCACTCCACTAAGCTACTACATCCCACATGGGTACAGTTTAATAACATGTTGATAATTTCGCAGAAATCTGAACATATCAAAATCATTTGAATTTTGTATATATATATATATATACACAACACCCTCCAGTGTCACCCATATGAGGATGAGGTTTCCCTTTGAGTCCTGGTTCCTCGCAAGGTTTCTTCCTTTATCATTAAAATGAGTTTTTCCTCCCCACAGTCATGTGAGTCACCTCAGACTTGCTCATTGGGGATAAATACAAACACATTTAATTATTTCTAATATTAATCTTTATTTTTTTTTTTATTTGTTTTGTATTCTATTAATCTTTATATTATTCTTTATAATAACCTTTTGTTTTATGTTTATGTTTTGTAAAGCTGCTTTGAGACATTAGTAAAAAAAAAAAGTCAATTGTAAATAAATAAATAAATAAATAAATAATAAAAAAAGCGCTATAGAAATAAATGTGGATTGAATTGAATAGAATATAATTGAATTATTATGACAGAAAACAGGGCGTCTGCGCTGAACATGACGACACTTCCGGTCTGACCAGTTGCTCGTTGTAGCTGCTCTTCCTGCTGTTATGTAGCGCAGCTAAAATAACCATAACGTTCGATGTGTTTATTAAACAAAACAACACTTAACCTTTATTAATTCGGCAAATTGTGAAGATTTACAATTCTCCCTGGATTATGGGGGACAAGGCAGGCACCCGGTGAGATTTTACCCGCTTTCGTCTAAATCTGTGTGGATTTTATTTATTCTTCATCGTAGAAATAACATGGACACTGTCGTTAGCTCAGTAGCTAACAAGGCGGATAAACAGCTACTAGTTACATAACTAATCGTGTTCTAGGTGACTATATAATACGTAATAATAAAGGTTTTATAAAAGAAATAAGAACAGTGTTGGGTTTAAATGAAAAAAAAATGAAAGTGGCTCGTGATGATTAGCTGTGGCGCTTTAAATTAGCATCTCTACACACACACACACACACACACACACACACACACACACACTGATCGAACAGATTTAAGATGCCTACTTTAAATCTAAGGAAATCTGCAGCTTTATTAACTACCTTGTGATGATATACAGTGTTCTAGTCAGTAGCTGCTGCTCATTGCTGTATAGCTCCCTGCTGCATCATTGCTCACAGTGCTCACAACACCAGACATTGTCTCTCTGTATCCTTTGGTTTAGTTTTCAATTTAGATCTTCAGCTTCTTTTCTTTCTCTAGGGTATTCAAGAAGTCCAGTCCGAATTGCAAGGTAAATTTAACTAATACTTCACATATTTCCTGGCTCCTAATATGCTATACGATGATTCGAGGTGGATGAAAAAGCAGAAATTTGATACATCCATACATTTACATTTCCAGCATTTGGTTGACGCCCTTTATCCAGAGCGACTTACATTATCTCATTTTTTTTAATACAACTGAGCAGTTAAGGGCCTTGCTCAGGGGCCCAACAGTGGCAGCTTGGTGGACCTGGGATTTAACTCACAACCTTCCGATTGGTAGCCCAACACCTTAAATTATTTGTTGCACACCTTTTAAATAAACTAAACAACCAACATGAAGTGGATTATTTTGTAATAATAGCACATACCAAACTGTTTTATTCCATACAGCTTGTGATTTTTGCAAAGAAACCAGAAAGCTGAACTGACCTACTGACCCTTACGAGTCGCTGACACTGCTGTCTCCTTCCATAAATGTTCCATAAACGTCAACTTGCAGAAAGCTACACAATATCAACAATTATGCTTTTTTCTGATACATTTATTATGAATAAATTCATGAACGAGTAATTGCTATTGAAACAGTACAATCGCTGCTGTTATAGAAAATTAATCAACACCTTCTGACCAAACAGATTTAAGATTCCGAAACTAGAGTTTAACCCACCCGTCAGCTTATGTTGGCTGTGATGTTGATGTTTTAGTGTTAACAGGATTCCTGTCTTCCTTGAAAGTTCCTTTACCATATGTCTCCTATGTTTATCACCCGTTTCTGCTGATGGTTGGTCCAGAAATTACTCACCCTAAACTACACCTTTTTTCAGATTCAGTCTTGCTTTCAGATGTTTTCTAATGCGGTTGTTTTTGTTCACTCATATTTTGTTTCCCCTGTTGAATCTTCACTGTAGCCGTTGTTCACTTCACATCACTTCACTGTAGCTGTCGTTTACACAGATTGAAGTATGCCTCGTCGTGGTCGAATGCCATGTCGAACTTTGTTGGCAATGTGAAAGCCATGAACATGTTCCAGGGAGATTTCAAATGTGGCTTGTGTTCACATGTAACCCCTTTCCAAAAAAATTATATTTATGAACGTTATAATTCTCATGTGAAAGTGTATGCATAAGACAGAAGTAGTGGGCAATATTGAGGTTATAAAAGCACTAATACCGGACAATAGAGTATTATAAGGGTGTATAATATATTGCAGTATGTGCACTCTTTATTTTTTTTTGGTGGTTTGTTTTGTGCACATAAACCTGTTGTGTTTTTAAATAATATGATTTACCATCTATTTCAGATTACTGTATACTTGGGGAAAAGGGATTTTGTGGATCACTTAGATCAGGTGGATCCTGTAGGTGAGTTTACTCTACATTTGGAATTCCACCTTATTTAAATTTGCATAATTTTAAGGAAAATTAAATCCACTTGTATTAAATAATACAGTATTCCAACGACTTTCTTTACAGATGGAGTAATACTGGTAGACCCTGAATATCTTAAAGACCGAAAAGGTAATATATAGCGAATGAAATCCATGTGATTAGGTGATCCCTAAAGAAACACCACTGCATTTCTGCCTGATTTTCTCTCTCCTAGTGTTTGTAACGTTAACCTGTGCCTTCCGTTATGGACGGGAGGATCTGGACGTCCTTGGACTTTCCTTCCGGAAAGATCTTTACATATCCACTTTTCAGGCTTTCCCACCTATAGCAGAAGAGCGCAAGCCCAACAGTCGACTTCAGGAGAGACTCCTGAAGAAGTTGGGCCAGCAGGCTCATCCTTTTCACTTTACTGTAAGTGATACAAATCTGTTATTCTTGATATAACATCCAGTGAGGTCCAAAAGTCTTGACTGTACTAGTGAAAATGCTTTTTTTTTTTTACTAGAACAGTTTTCTTTACTGATTATATTATTGATGCCTGCTTGAGTGAAATGTTAGACTTTTTGTTGGCATTGGTTAACATGGACATTATCAAACGTTTGCTTAAATTTAAATCGAGATTAGAAATAGTGCATAATTGTGAATACTCACTAATCATGTTACTAATAAGATCCACTGGAAAATATCTAAAAAAAAAAAACAAAGTTTTTAGTGTGGGCTCACTCTTTATATATGCTGGTATATAGATTATATATGCTGGGTATTTTGTGTATGTACCATAATTGCTTAATCTTTAAGAAATTACACAGAGAAGTTAAGCTGGACCTTAGAAAACACTACTGTTAAATGTTGATCTGTTTCAGATCCCTCAAAACTTGCCATGTTCAGTTACCCTGCAGCCTGGTCCTGAAGACACTGGGAAGGTAACACCCCCACCCCTCCTCCTCCTCTTTATTTTTTAAAAATAATTTTCAAAAATGTTTAGTTTTTGAGGGGGCACGGTGGCTTAGTGGTTAGCACGTTCGCCTCACACCTCCAGGGTCGGGGTTCGATTCCCGCCTCCACCTTGTGTGTGTGGAGTTTGCATGTTCTCCCCGTGCCTCGGGGGTTTCCTCCGGGTACTCCGGTTTCCTCCCCGGTCCAAAGACATGCATGGTAGGTTGATTGGCATCTCTGGAAAATTGTCCCTAGTGTGTGATTGCGTGCGTGAATGAGTGTGTGTGTGTGCCCTGCGATGGGTTGGCACTCCGTCCAGGGTGTATCCTGCCTTGATGCCCGATGACGCCTGAGATAGGCACAGGCTCCCCGTGACCCGAGGTAGTTCGGATAAGCGGTAGAAGATGAATGAATGAATGAATGAATGAATGTTTAGTTTTTGACCCAATTTTAGTTCTTGTTTGGCTCGATTGCTATGATATATTTTATCACCTCATTACTCTCTCTCTCTCTCTCTTTTTGCTGTCCAGGCCTGTGGGGTTGATTACGAGATAAGAGCTTTCTGTGCCAGGTCTGTGGAGGAGAAGATTCATAAACGGTAAGCCAGTGCAGTTTTCTCTTTTATGACTCAGCACTTTATATGCCTACGTGAATTAAATCATCTTGGCCTATAGGGGCATGACAGATTTATCAACAAATCCGCTTAGTCTTAGCTTTAACATGGTGATTGGTTTTTATTAGAATGAAATTTATTTATTTATTTTTTGTGGATGATGAATGTTCCAGAAATTCTGTCAGATTAGTGATTCGTAAAGTGCAGTATGCTCCTGAGAAGCCCGGTCCTCAGCCCATGGTGGAGACGACACGGAGCTTCCTGATGTCTGACCGCTCTCTGCATCTAGAGGCATCTCTAGATAAAGAGGTAACTATCAGACTGAAATGAATTAAGCTTTGTTCGTACAAACTCCACAGTGAAGACAGACATTAAAAATGTGGTTCTAAAAAAACGGTCTAAGATGTTTTTGTACATTTTATGCAGTTGTATTATCACGGGGAGCCGATCAGCGTGAATGTTCATGTCACCAACAACTCAACCAAGACTGTCAAACGAGTCAAAATATCAGGCAAGATTTTCTCCACATCCGTGGTATGTATTTTGTCTTGTGCTGATATTGCGTTTGGGATCATTGCTTTTTTCTTTCCTCAGTGCGGCAGTATGCCGACATCTGTCTGTTCAGCACAGCTCAGTACAAATGTCCAGTGGCTCAGCTTGAGGCAGAGTGAGCAACAAGCTTTGCATTTTCTCAGTACAATACACCAGAGCAACTACATCAGTGTTGTTAAACTGACTCGATTTCAACTCTTTTCAGTGACCAGGTGTCATCAAGCTCCACATTCTGTAAGGTCTACACTCTCACTCCCACACTGAATAATAACAGAGAGAAGCGAGGGCTGGCTCTGGATGGCAAGCTCAAGCATGAAGATACCAACCTAGCTTCTAGCACCATGTTAGTAAAGAGTATGTGTCTGTATTTTTTTTTTTTTTATTGTTTGTGGAACGGTTGAGCAGACTAATTCTCTTTCTTTGTTTTTACCTGTGCAGTGTTAAAGACGGATGTAATAAGGAGGTTCTTGGAGTTCTGGTGTCATATCGAGTCAAGGTTAAGCTGGTCGTCTCCCGTGGAGGGTGAGTCACAGTTTCTCAGGAACAAACCCTCTCTTGCAGTTATACTGAACTCCACGGGGTTTAGCTATTACAATTCATACCTCAAATGGCTTTAGTAAGGTGTGAATTTTAGAAATCTATATTTGAGATAAATGATTCACAGCTTTTGAACTATTGTAGCTCACAATGCATACACTGAGCAGTGTTCTTTCTGTATTGAACTGCCATCATGTTCTCCCAGTACTGCTGTTAGATTTGAATTAAACCATTGTATATGAGACCTGATGATTGCTGAAATGCAAGGCAGTAGGGTTTTAATAGCCACATTTCCGCTGTTGAAACATTTTAATATGCTCAAAGGCAAACCTCAGATAATCATAATGTTATTTTTATTTATTTATTTATTTATTTATTTTTTAAAATATACTGTTTGTGATTTTTTTTTTTTTCTTCCCCAACCAAAGAATCTTATACGTGAGAGCATTTGTTTCAGCAGCGGATGGCTACTGATGCTGTCTCTTAACCTTTTGCTTTCATGAAGCCATTTGTGTTTTCACATCATTCCGTTCTCTGCTACTGTTTCATTTTATTCTCTGTGTATCTGTTTCCCCCCATCTGTCTGTTAACCCTCCTGCGTTGCATCAGACTTTTAAGCAGCTTACTGGAGAGGTAAATATACACTGTGCATCACTGTGGCTTCTTGATTTGCCTGTCCAGGTTTGCAGTGAAGCTTGCTCTTTCTGCTACTCATCTGTTTTCTCTTGTTGTGAAGTAACTGAATGACACTTATATGTACAGAATGACACTGTTCTTTATTGCACTAAAACCTAAATTGTATCTTACGAGCGATATAACTATCGCATTCTTCCTTCCCACAGAGACGTCTCAGTGGAGCTCCCGTTCGTTTTAATGCATCCTAAACCAATAGATGTTCCCACGTCTCGACCAGCCTCAGGTACCTGCTGTACATCAGCACTGGTTACGAAGCACTCATTCATTTCAACAAAGCTAGCTACTCTGGCTTATTCCTAAAAAGTGAATGTTTGTTTTAATGTGTAATTATTATAAAGTGATGCAGAAAAATGAAATTGTTAAACTGTTATACATCATACAACACTGATTTATGTAACGTTGAAAAACTGTGACTTGAATTACGGTACAAGGTCTATAAAAGTGGCTTCTCTTGCATAGTCATGTGATAAGCATGTGAAAATCATGTGGAAAAAAATGCATGAGACACATTAGAAGATAATCAGGGCATTATCTTAAACTGTGTGTGGTATGTACAGTCCAGTCTCAACACTTTTGTTTAACTCCTAATCAGGTTGTGGACTTCTTGTTGTAAAATTATAAATGTTACTTTTAATCTTGACATGGTTCAAGAATGTGTGTGTTGATCTGAAGTCATGTTTGTGCACAATCAAAAAAAGCCCAGGTAGTGAGAGTTGGTTAGGAAATCCTGTATGGGAGTTGGTTTTGATGATTTTATTGAAGGAATCTTGGTTAATATCTATTTTTTTTTTCTTCTTACAGCTGTGCCAGAGGCAGACCCTCCTATCGATACCAACCTCATAGAGTTTGACACACGGTAAATTCTCCTCCTTTTTACATTTTCCTCCTTTTAAGTATAACTGTATGTGTGTGTGTGTGTGTTTTAAAAGCAGACATGTAGTTTTATATATCTAGAGTATCCTTTTTTTTTTTTTCCTTCCAATAGTAGCTTCACCCCGGATGATGACCTGGTGTTTGAAGATTTTGCCCGTCTGCGGTTAAAAGGAACCACTGATGATAAGGATGAGGACTGCTGAGCCTTCTTTCCTTCCTCTTGTTCTTTTTTTTTCCCCCCTTCAGCCCAGAAACTTGCAGCATGAAGATGAAGAAAAATCACCATCTAATTTACTCGCAAAGAACGGTCTTTCATAATGGATCTTCTTCCCAAATCATCTTATCATTCCTTTGATGAAACAGTGTTTTGCCAACATTTTCCAAACGCCAAAAGGATCATTTGAGGAAAGCTGCTGTAACATAAAGAGCATTGAACAAAGGAAAAAAAAATAAGAGAATTAACCTCCTCCTCTTATGAGTAAATAAAGAGCGCATGTGATTGTTGTGCCAAGCATCCCATGTAGGAAATCTAGATGCCACTCAAGCTACATTGATGTGCCAGCGAGTGCACATAGGTCAGTTCAGGTTTAGGGAAAACTGCAGGTCGGCGCTCATTCTCACTAAATTAGCTTGTTACAGACGTCATAAATTTCTATGTGTTGCGGGAAACACAGATCTAACTGTGTTCCTGATCATTTCCTTAAGCCCAAATGCTGAGAAACTGATACAAATGCGTTAGGGCGTCTGCTAACATGCATTGGACAGAAATGATCATACATGAAATGATCCAGTATTTTACTAGTATTACTGCATTTAAATCTACTATAACTGATCCAAGCTAAATCTAAAAATAAAAATCCGAGTTGATCGCTGTAGATTTATTTTAGATTTAGAAACTAGGAATACAAGACTAAGACAACTTACAGACTATAAGCTTCTGGTAGACTTGGTTTTACGATCCACGTCTACTCTTCTACTGATAGTGATGTACTGTAACTCGGAGGAATTAAGGCCGTTTGATAACAGTGAACTTGTTTCTGATGTAGGCTGCAGTCTAAAGTTCCTTCCTAACATTTTGACCAACATTTATAAAATGGATTATGCGCAGTATAAAATAGCGATTGGGAAAATCTACAATGTATTTGTTGATTATTTTCATTACCAGACTAGAAAGTGGTGCAGCAGGGAGCACTGCTACCTCATAACTCCAGGTCCAACCCTGAGCTTGTGTTACTGTCTGTGCAGAGTTTTGCATGTTCTGCACATGTCTGCATGAGATTCCTCCCAGCACCTAAAACAAAGGGGGGTTTGAATGTGTGTACATGGTGCACTGTGTTAGACTAGTGTCCTATGCTGGGTGTGTGCTTAAATTTGGCCCAACGCTCCTGCAACCCTGACAGGATAAAACTGTTACGGATGATGAATTAAAATTAATTGTAATTTGAACAAGTAACACATTAAGCCATGGACTGATATGATGAACAGCTTAGTTAAGTAAATACTTGCATACTCAGAAATATGACTTATTGAACAGTTGTGATCCTGTACAGTTCATCATAACAAAAAAGTCCCTCATAAAAGCTTATTGTCAAATTTTATAAAAGTGAATCCCTGCTCTATTGTTTTGAGATGTCAGTGACTGAGTGCTGACTCCATAGACTGAGTCTTGTCTGCCAAATGTGGCATCTAGGTGGCCTACATCATGCCAACTATGGGTAGAGGTTAAATACAAAAAAAAAAAAGATTTTTGGAAAAGAAATCCATATTGTGTGAGCTTCTTTTTTGTTGTTCTGTGATATATTGAAGTTTATTTTGAAATGCCTCATTAGCTTAATTTCCACAAGGTGTTTTGACGTTAGTAACTCTGTTAATAATCTTAATTATTATGAGTTATAACACACGTGATAAAGAAATTCATGTATCGGGCATGCCAGGCGAAGCACTGTCACACGCACACCTCTTTGCCCTGCATCATGATTTATAAAGAGTTTACAAACAGTTACACAGTTAAACATGATTAATACTAATAGGCTGTCTGTTTGTGTTGTCCATGGCATACTGTGTCCAACCCTCAGGTACACTGGCTCATTCCTTCTTCATTCAGAGATATGTGACAGAATGGGTGCTGATACGGAGCACGCGTCAGTCCAGCTGTAACGGCCGACTGCGCATCGGAAGGGTGTTTACATTTACCACACAGCACCTTCATTTGTAAATAAACATGCTACTTTTGGTGAAAAAAATTCATCATGTCTCAGACAGGGAAAAAAAAAGTATAATTGTCTTCATGTTAATACAAGTTTAATAACTGTGACATGTCATTCTTTTCCATTTTCTTTTTTATTTCAGAATTTATTTAATTTTTTTAATAAAATATAAAATGCCAGTGTTTCCTTTATTGAATCGAATATATATATTTAGTATTGTAATTCAAAACATTTTTTTTTTAACTTTATTGTAGTATTGTTTTGAAATTCACATTAAAATGTAATGTACATTATTTATAAAGTTAAGATTTACTAAAGTGCAAATTTTTAGTAAATTGAGTTTAAAAGAAAATTAATGAAGTATTTAGTTGTTCTTGTTTGATGGATGATCAGTTGGATCTCTTTGGATAACTTGGGGGTTAGCAGTCGGCCGTATTTGCTGACGAGGCCTGGAATATAGACGCTTGCTCAGTCGACCAGCGTAATTACGCCACCTGCAAAGGAGGAACAAATCAAAATATATCTGCAAAATTATTTTTTCATTAGGAAATCATGTTTCTTTTTTTAATGTAATTATCCAGCCGGTATCAATTCTATAGTGCTGTTCAATTATTTTTTGGTCAGAATGCGTTGATTAATTTGCTAGCAAACTATAGGCTTTCATTAATGTGCTCATTCTAATATGTTAGATATTAGATATACATATCTACATAAAAGTCTAATAATAAATAAAATTCTAACAATAAACAGATTTATTATGAAGATGGTTAACGTTCATAAAAGGAGTCTCCAGTGTTAATGCTTTCTACCTAAAAGTCTCAAAACAGGATTTCTAAGTTTCTTAGTAACATGACAAGCTGTATTTTACATCTTCTCAACAGCTGTTTTAATATAAATGAGAAGGGAACAGGACCTGACTTGCTTCATGGACGTTCCACATCACTAAAAATCACTAAACAAAACTATCATTCATAAATAAAAAATTGCAATCAGTGGCAAACCATTTTGGTATAAAAGAAACTGAACCCTTTAGTGTGTGCTATTACAGGATAATCAGCTTTTGAGAAGTAATCACATCACCCTAATACCATGCATAATCTATTTAATTCCTTATTTGTCACAATTGGACATTTTAAAAGCACAGATATATTTATATTTCTGGTCTATACATCAAACCACATACAATTTAGAATCAGTGGCATTCTGGATATTTTTACTTTAAGTTTATTTTGTGAAGTTTGTATACAATATAACCTTCCTAAGCTTGTGTTTGTCTAAATGATTAGGACAAAGATTGCTAATTATGACAAGCCTCCCTGCCTAACATCGACCCTTTATAACCGAGATTGTGAGAAATTTCTTCCTACCTAGTAGATTTTTATACAACAGCCAAAATAGCACATTCACCTTTCCAGTGCAGCATTGTGCTTATTAATTCGCTCTGCCTCCTCTCTTTTCTCCTCTAACCAGCGTTCCAGTAGCTCCTCTTTCTCTTGATAAGCAATAGCCAGCTCCTCCCTCAGTGTCTTCTGCTCCAATTGCAATGCGGCCAACACCTTTGACTGACTTTCCAATTGATACTCATACTCAGACAGCTCGTTTTTAACACAACATGCTCCTCTAGCCAAAAGCACAGCTTCACTGCGGTAACGGCTTATTCTACAACGCAAAGACACATAATTTATAACAAATAAAATCAACAATATGTGTCATTTCCAAACTCTAACCTGTGGATCACTTACTGTGAGTGACAGTACTGCAGCTCTGCTTCCTTCATGTAAAGATCACTGGTCAGGTCTGAGACTTTTTGGTGAAGCTACAGGAGAAATATCATTTGCATCCAACATCCAGCATACAAAGTCATCAACAATCAACAATCTCCTTCTATTTTATTTGTTTCCCTCTTGTTTACCAACCCCCTGATTTTTCAGATCCTCCTCTATAAGCTTGCGAATTATCTTTCAGTCCAAACTCCATAGCAATGAATGCCAAAATAGCATTTTAAAATATTCCTAACTCGTAACCTTTATCTCTCCTCTTGCAAAAAGTCTGTCTTCCCATTAGATTTCTACAATGTGTGTAAATACTTGTGTATAGGTGTTATATCTCTGTGTACAGGTGTTATATTTGTGTAGCAGAAAACAAAAAATCAGCGAGGCCTTAAGCAGCTCCTATATAAAATAGTGCGTGTTTAAAATGTACAAAAACAAAGCATAATTTTTCCATTTGAATGGAGTACTATTAACCAACTATGAACCAACTGTGGACATTTTATCAGCAGGTAAATATCAAATTATTTCTTAAATTAAAAACTGAAAAATAAGCAAAGCATGCACTTGAATTCAAATTATGTCTATGGAAATTGGGTAGAAAATGTCTTAAAATAAATGAGTGAAAAGACACTTTATTATTGTTGTGTTCTTCACTTTCCAGACATATTTACTATTCAAAATAGCATTTTAACCAGGGCAAATTATGAGACGCATTTCTGTATTTTAATGCATTGTATGGGCTGATATTCATCACTCATCCTTCCAGAAAAGTCCCAGATACAGTTTAGTTAGACACTGAATGTATGACAATGTTTCTAGAGGAATCTTTATTTCTAAAGCAGTATATGAAAAAATAATGATAATAAAAAGCTTTTATAAAATTATACCTTTTTTCTGACTTGCTCATCTTCTTTGAGCTGCAGATAAAGTATGGATGGATTTTTCTCCTCACCTGGGCATTGCAATACTCCATTTTTATTTAGACTCCAGAAAAAAACAACATTAAAATATTAGATTGGATCCAGATGTTTAAACGTGATACAATATTTCATTTTATTATAGAATATATTATTAAATTGGTGGGAAAACGTACACAACGTTACCTCTGTGTTCTGCCTCTCTCCAAATCTTCCAACACATCTGTGTGCAGACTTAACATTTCTTCTAATCTAGACACTAGACAGTAAAATATTCATTTAAGAAAATATTTAACTGAAATAAAGAAAAAAGCTGATAATGCTGACCTTTAGTGAAGAGTCCATAGAAAGGCTCTTTCTGACTGCAGTCCCTGTAAATCAGTGCTGATCGCACGTGACTTTTCCAAGCCTCCATAATCAGGCTTCACACTAACAACACACTTATATTACTGACAACAAAATAAACCTTGTTCTTTCGTATCCTTTCCTGTAGTACAACACGCATGTAGGACGTGCTATTTCTTGTAAAACTGTAGCTAAAAGTCTGGTTCAAAGAGCACGACTCAATCCATTCATCTTAAGGCAGAGGATTCGCGTTTTCTTTTAGTTTGTCCTACTCGGCTTTCCGTCACTCGAGTGAAGCTTTGTGTATGTTTGCTTAGCTTAGCCTAGCTGTTGTGGTTTTTATACCAGATGAAATGTGCTGTGTGTCTGTTTAAAGTAGAAGTACGTGGGTTGTATTTTTTGTTGTTGTTATTTAGATGTCCGTTGTAATGCTTTGTTTACTGGACGCTTTTAAACGCTTTAGCATGTTGTGCTAATCACGTGTTTTCTCCTGTAGATGCTACAATAGAGAGCTGCAACATGGCCAATGACAGGTTACGGGCTCTGGAGGATGTGGAAAAGGAGATCGCTGTCGTTCTTCAGTGTGCAGGTTTCTGTCTCAACTACTTCCCTGATAGTTTATTAAAAACTGTAGCTAGCTTCCTTTAGCTTAGCCACGAGAACCGTTCATATCACAGTGCTGTCAAATTCTCACTTCTGATTGGTCAGAAGATGTTTATTAATTTTCTCAGCAGCTCTGACTGTAATATCAGCTGTAAAACAAATCATAGGTTCACTATAGTTTCTACAATATCAGTTTACACAGGGACTTGGGGATATGTTTTACATAAACTAAGACTAATATTAAACAGATTTAAAGCTGGTTTGTAATTTATAGGGTGACCTTTTTCTATAAAGAACGTGTATTAAACGTTTCATGGTCAGAGAAAGGTAGCAATATCAGTGCTTTGTACCTTTTGTAGTATGTTTTCTGCTACAGTAGATGACATGAAAGTCATTAAATTTTAAGCCATTGGAAAAAAGAAATGTCTGTTTAAAGAAATGTCCACATACCTTGTTTATAGTAACATAAAAAAAAAGTCAGGTGAAATGTAAACTTTTACAAATTGAAATATTTGGAATAATTCAGTCAGGGACATGCTATTACTGGAAAATAATCATCTTTTACATTTCAGCATCCCAACATTATTTTCCCTATAATAACTAACCCCAGATTTATTTATTCATTCATTCATTCATTCATTCATTATTCACTGATCCTGTGTGAATGAACACTGTGATATTTCCACTGAGGTATTTTCAGTACATTACAGTAATATTTAAAGGTGATAAAGGACAAACGTATTCTCTGTTCACATCTCATTTACAGTCTTTGCAGTAATGTTAATTAATGCCTATTTTTTTTAATATCCTTTGAATACTTTAGTTATAGTTTTATTTATCTATTTTCTTTTCAAGTCAAAAAGTCACACAGATTTACTTACATGTGAAATATCAATGAGTGGCTGTTTCTGCTTGGCATGAAGTGGCATAAAGTCAATAGAAAAGATAATGAAATCATTTGTCATAATTGTTTGTTTGACAGTAAGTAGGCAAACATTAACAAATAGTTCCAGGCTCATTTACAATCACAGTTTTTTTTGTTTTTTTTTAGGAACCATAGTGCTGGAATTGTCCAAAGAGAAGCATAATGCAAGTTTGTTAGACCGGCAGCTCAACCAGTTTCAAACCTCCATTAACAGGATTGAGAGTGAGCTCAGCTCTCAGATCCGCTATCTCACACAGGTAAGCTTGTCCAATTGGATGTCTCCATAGATTCATGTTTCTACAAATGTGCAACACTCTTATAGGATAGGATATTGTATTGGACAACCCCGTGAAGGACACTGTGAATTTTATTTTGTTGAATAAATTCATTTGTATATAAAGTTATAAATAGAAGTACATGGTGAAAGACTTGCATGCTACAAAGGAATTTTACACATTTGTGTGAACTTAGCAGAGTAACTTTAATTTGTCTGAGGCACAAGTGTGTGCTTTTCCTTTTTCATTTGAGTAAAGGTGGCGACTGGGCAGCCGCATGAAGGCTCAACGTACTCTGCACGAAAGGACTGCCAGATGGCCCTGAACCGTGCAGAATACGCACGTGTTAAACTGGGAGAACTAAGACGCACCTGTGAGACGATGCTCGACCCCCAGACATGACGTACATGCAGTCATCATTGCTGTTGTACTGGAACTGTACAAGCATGACATCTAGATTTACTTTAGCCATGTCTGAAGTAAATCCTGTTAAAAGACTTTTGAACCTTGACTTTGTGAGAAATATTACTTTTGAATTGTGTACTGCTTTCTGTGAGGTTACATTACATTATCATGTTGTATACAGAAATCAGCTTACTTTTGTGACACCTCACTCTTTTGTAACGAATAAATAAAATGATTTTTTTTCAACATGTTTAACTGATAAGTCTTTTATTTCCATTTTATTTCCACACTGCAATCAAAATCACATTCGTGTAATGTAGACAGGGAATGGAGTGAAACACAGGCGGAGGAAATACAATTTTCAATACGAAAAGATGAATACATAATTCACTGAATAAATAACATTTTTCTTACTCTAAAAAGCCACACATTAAAACATAAACAGGTTTTTATACTAGTCACTCCTTATAGTGCTGCAGAATAATTTCTCATCAACAGCTGCCCTTTTTGTGGTTCAGTGATTTATTTATTCTACATTCTAGAATAGAATCTAATAGAATAGAATGGGGGCACAGAAGCGTTTATTAATCGCCACATATACATTACAGCAGGAATTATTTTCTTCACATACCCCAACTGAGGAGGTTGGGATCAGAGTGCAGGGGCAGCTATGATACAGCACCCCTGGAGCAGGAATGGTTGAAGGCCTTGCTCAAGGGCCCAGCAGTGGCAGCTTGGCTGTGATCCTCCGATCAACAACCCAGAGCCTTAACCAGTTGAGCCACCACTGCCACTACTACTCTTCTCAGTCTGGAAATATTATTCACTGGGAATGTTTAATCTTCAAATACATGCATAAAAACATTTTAAAGTGTAGAATTGTTTAGCTTATCACCAATAGATTACACATCATTTGTATCTATATTTTCCATGTAACATTTTCTAAAGACGCAAAACTTGAACTGCTACTACAACCAATCCTTTTTAATAAATAAACTAATCTGAAAATAAATAATTTTGGGAAGATTTGTGGACTGCTTGACATCCTCCACTTATGTCACCATGTACTCCTGCCGCTTGTTCAGGCGAACCTGGCACAGAGAAATCGCACCCACTCCAACATAAACGGCAGCAGCAATGAAGCAGTTGATGGCCACTTGGTTGTACAGGCTGTAGATTGCCTGGGGCGGGTTTTTGCTGTTGGTATGAGACAGGAATAAGTGTTCTGTTAGACGCAAACTATATTGATGCATTAGTGACATCCAGGAAAGGAAAGCAAAACCTTCATAGCATTGCTCAAGAAAAAAGAAACAGAAATTAAAAAGCAACTGTGCAAAATTTTTAATCACTTCTAGCACAGGTGAGTATTGTGATACGCTGACATCTCTGTATGCATAATAAGTGTGTGACTTTCCCTGCTTTACCGTGACAATATTTAATGCTCAGGTGTTACACCGAATATTTACCGCTCAGGGTTTGCATGCTCATGAAACAATATTAGTTCATCATTATTGTTCATTTGGATTGGCACAGTGTAGTGTTCAGCCTCTAAACTTTACTGTGTGGGTTTCCTCTGGGTTCTCGGGTTTCCTCCCAGATACATTGACTATTCTAAACCACGGTTCTGAGGTTCTAAACTGGGTTCTCTCTGGAAACCCCTCCAGGGTGTAGTCCTAACTCAAACCCATTCAATATTTTATTTGCATTAACAACCTAAAGAATAAACAAGCCATTTATTTCATTCAAAACATTGCAGGACAATATAAAAGTTATTAAGCAGTCACCAAAATATAGACATAACAGCACTAATTTTGCCTGTTATGGTAGAAACAACTCACTCGTTTCTGATGTCTTCCTCAGTAAAGGGAACGTCCTCGATCAGCACAGCGGATTTTGCACTAAAGAAGATCCCCAACATCGCCTGAATAATAACAGTCTCATTATCACATAACCTTCAACACGGTAAATACAAAAAAGTACAGAAAATGATCAACAAATTAGACCAGAATGGTTTGACCTCGGTTTGATTATGATCGCCTCAATGCCTTTAGTAAGCAATGCTAAGTATCAGTGTTTGGTATTTAGCATTTTAGCTAGCTAACGATGACGGAGATGAAGGCGACGCTTACCAACATAATGACTCCCCAGATGCTTAATACAATCCCACAGGCGGCTAATTTTGGGCCGCAAAATAACAAAGACGGCATCGTCTCTGGGTTTTTAGAAAAAGGTAACACTACTGCAGACTAAAGACTTCAATGATGGCGAACGCTATCGCGAAAATGGTCGCAGGTCGACTCGTTTTCCACTCGGCTTTTTCCGTTCGCTTTCGTCTCTGCATCTCGTTTGATGACTGCTGACCAATCGGATGCGACACGCCTCGTGTTGCATTGTGGGATTGCATATCTTGTAACCGTGCTAACAGATCAGAGAAAACAAATGTTGGTGTTATGACTGATATAATTAACTCGTTTTAAAAAGAAATTAGTTGTTTATTAATTACGTTAGAGTTTTACTCTAGCTATTTAGGAATGAATTCTATGTAGTTAGTTAATAAGTTGGATATCTTGCAGCAGTAACGTTGTGTAGCTGGTTAACGGTTAGTGACTCAGTAAACTTTACTAGAATGACTTCGTCTTCAGCAAAGGTAAGAATGTGGACCTGCTGCTCATGAATGGGAGATAAATGTCATTTTGGGTTACATATCTTATGTGCTGTAAATAGGTGGGTGAAATCTTCTCGGCGGCTGGTGCTGCCTTCAGTAAATTAGGGGAACTCACAATGCAGCTGCATCCAGTAGCTGATTCATCTCCTGCAGGGTATGAACCGACTCCGTGACTGACTCACTCACTCACTCACTCTCTTTCTCGCTCTATCGCTCTCACTCTCTCCTCTCTCTCTCTCTCTCTCTCTCTTTCTCTCTTTCTCTCTCACACACTCTCTCTTTCTACATTGAAGCAGGAGGACGTTGTGACTAGCAATGTCCTCCTGTGATGTCAGTGCAGTACACAATCACTTCTCACAGAAATAACAAATATATACTGACAATTGTGTTTATCTAGTCCACTGAAAGGCAGTTAGCAGGGATTTGCCTGAGCTTTACTGCAATTACTTCTTCCCTGTTTCCACACTTCTCTCTAGAGCCAAATGGACAGAAACTGAGATTGAGATGCTGCGTTCAGCTGTGAGCCGCTTTGGTGACGATTTGAACAATATCAGCTCAGTCATTAAAGAACGCACAGTGTAAGATATAACCCGCTGATTTTCTGTTCTGTCTGTAGTCAGGATGTTGAATTTTCTTTAACAGCAGCTTTGACAGTTTTGCAGCTTCGAAGTAAATAATTTGTATAGTAATAACTTACCCAGGGACTTCCACAAGTTTAATTGTTGATATGGTGATAACATTTTCTATCAAAAAACTGTTAAATAGTACATAGGAACCTCTTTGCTATTACTCAGTAACATAAAACACTTTTTCGGAATAAACTTGGAAATAAATTTGGGCTGGAGACAGTAACTCCAGAGTGTCTGGTTGTGTTTTGTTCCTTTACGTATGGCCTAGGTAGATCAAGGTAGAACAAACCACCTAATCGCACGACAGCATAACATTTAATCTGTTGCTTTCTCAGTGCCCAGATTAAGACCACAGTAAAGAGGAAGCTCTATGAGGACAACAGAGTCCCTCTCTCATCAGAGTCGCCCCAAAAGACAGTGAAGAAAACCACTGTTGCCATGGCTACATCTCCAGCATCCATGAATCCATCGGCAGCTGTGAAAGTAGGATTGCAGGGTGCTGCTTCTTTGCCACACACAATTAAAAAGCCCAAAACTGCAGGTGAACAGTGTAAAAATGCCTTTCAGCACATAAGGCATTTTTACATACTTCATGTACTTCTACAACATACTTCAAAAAGTGTCTTGATTCCTTGACAAAGTAGTGAGTTAACTGAATGATCCTTTACATCAGATGTGACACTCAGTGCCCTGAATGACTTGGATGTCAACAGTGATTTGGTGGATATGGAAGGATTAGGAGAGGGTTCCACCAAAAAAAACAATTTTGATCAAGGTAGGAGTGTTAGCCTTATGTCTGTCTGATTTAATGGACAGAATCTTATGACTGAATAACTATATTTTGAGGTGTGTGTAAAATTGAATGCAGTGACTAAAGGATACATCTTTATACTTTGTGTAAATGTTGTGTGTGTGCGCCCTGGTATATTTGAGAACTGTTTCTGAATGTTTTAATTAGTTATGGTCATGGATTAGCTTTGATTGTTGATTGATTCGAGCTTTACACATACTGAGCCTGATTTATTAAGGTGAATATGAACAAAAAGAATTCACAGCCTATTTACAAAAGAAATGTGATGTTAATGAAAATCCTGTTAGTAGGCATAAATTCACATATAACACAGCAACGTGACCCTCATTTTAGACTTCAGATCGTGTGACAGACTTTTATACATGCAATGGTAGAATTTATATAGACACCTGCCTAATTACATTTATATGCAGATCATCCCCAAACTGTTGGCACACATTTGGAAGAAAACAATTGTATACTTTAGTATTAAGACTTTACTGGAACTAAGAGGAGCAAAGCTAGATGCATATGCTCATGGCACCATGGAGGTTATTATAATAGCAAAGGGTGAATCATCTGGAATGGTAGCCCATAGCACATGTAGGTATGTTAGTCAGGTGTCCACAAACTTCTGGCCATATAGCGCATCAATTACATGTGTGAATGCAAAGAAAATCAGTGTTCTAGAAAATTGCATATTAATAGAATTACACTGAACTCTTTTTATTCTTTCTTACAGAATGTCTGACTTTGGACTCCAGCCTCATAATGAATTCCAGCGACCTGCCACTACTTTCCCGGTGAAACATTTCCCGATTTATTATTGAACTACCAGAAGACCAATGCAAATACATAGATGCGACATAAACCTTGGTTCCTTCATGAACCCTGGTAGATGAAAAAGGAGATTCTCAAACTCTGACTGATTTTTACAATACCAGAGAGATATTTTTCAATTTGCTTGATATGTTGGGCATTAAGTGAAGACTGGCTTTGAACATGTTAAACATTTCCACTGCATCGTTCAGATCACCGAGTAAAACTCTTACAGGTGCACAGCTTTTTTCTTTTGTATTATATTTTTAAAAACTCTTTATTGTCAAAGAGGGATATGATTATACTCCCAAAGAAGTTTATCCATTGGGTCTTGACACAATGTATAATCAAATAAAAAATGTTAAATACAGTATCTTTTATTTTCCTGATCGATATATACAATGTAAAATACAAAGTCTAAGGTGAACATTTTGTATCTACTAGAAATGAGACATTACCAGGTACAGAATTATGCTTCGAGGGAATGAATATATTTTTATATGCCTCATTGCTTTATATTACAGTTCATAAAAATACATCTTCCTCTTCAGTTTGTTGTGGCTACAACATATTTACATCTCAAACACAAGAGGCAAGAGTTTTGTGTGTGTGTGTGTCATTTTATAGATTGCTCCATGTGCTTACAAAAATTAACCCAATTCCCAGCCTCATGCTCCAGCTTTGTAACAGTCACTGATTAACACTCATTCTTCATCCTTTTTTAAAAGAAGACATATAAGACACAGAGACTCCCATTTAAGTGAGAGAAATAAAGGACAAAATGTACAAACCTAAAAAAAAACAACAAAAAATGTCTGAACTTCAACCAAAAACAATGACGTCCAAGTTGCTGAAAAATGCTTTCTAAACGATTCTGACCATTTCTGACTTTACATAAATAAAACATTTACATTTAAATGATCAATATGTTCATTTTAGAAAGAAGAAAGAAAAGGAAAGAGAAAAAGCCACAGAATGCAGGGAAAAATGATTGAGTCTTTTTCCTATTCCGTGACGTACTTATATCTATATTGCACAATCTTTTTCAAGACTCAAATTCAGATCCATTGGTATTAATTTAAACATGTACAACTGGAGACTTTGACAATATGTGCAAATGTCTTTGGAATTACTTTACAAGGCATTTCATTGTACCAGCAATAAAGCTAAAACGAAAAGCAAAAAAAATAAAATAAATCAACAACAGGAAAAGACATTTAAAATAATCTTTCAAGAAAGTTCCTTCTTATATTTGCAAAGTGAACTAAATGCTGAAGTAATATTAGGTCAGAATTTAGCTGCTGAGATGCTAGGCTGAAATGTAACATGGTCGATTGCTGATGTTTTTCTAGTCAGTGTGTGATGCACATCAGTCTTCCTCCTGCTGGTTAAAAACTGCTTTGGAAGCATTTACACATTTGTGAGCAAAGAAAATCAAAAAGTCTGCAATCAGCAATACTGTACATCTGTTCGTCAGTTAAAAAAAAATACAATAACTCTTCCAAAAAACATTGAAATATGTTCCCACTTATGTAATGCAATTTAGACTTGCATAATAACGTCTAACACTGCGCGGAGGAAATATGAAAGATTATCTAGCAAATTTAACCATGTCTTTTTTTTTGACATGTAATACATTAGTCAGTCAGCTTGTGTAGCTTCATTTGTGTTCGTCAGGGTCACGTGGGTGCTTTTGCAAAACAAATGCGGCCTGAAAATAAATATGGCAACATTTTTTGCTAGTAAAAACATGTGCCTGTTATATGGTGCAAATTATCCTAGGTTTGCTTCATCAAAAGGAATATATAACAAAAATGAAATGAAATAAACATAAATGACCCTTTAAAACTATGATGTAAAACATATGATACAGGAACACAATTGTGGTCTAAACAGTCTACTAATCTAATGAGAGTCTGTTGATTATGATTAAAAAAATACTTATTGGAAGACCTTGTACGTTGTGGGTGAGAGGAGATGTACGTGTTCTAAACCTGCTGAAAACTAAAGCCAGGGGGACAAAAACACCATCATGATCATGATTGCTGAGTGTAAATGAAAGAAAACCTTTGCCCTGGTGCAACTGAACTACTTATAAATCAGATGATACTGGGCTGTACTGCACCATTCCTGGGATTGAGACATTTTCCATCTTCACTCATATGACGTAAAATCTTTTTCAATAGTTCCCTCAAAAAGATTTTTTCAGCAAATAATGTGAAAGTGAATACATTCCTTAAAGCACCAGGTAGTGAGATGGAAATCTGATGGTTCTGAACAGAGCCCAGGAAGTGGTGAGTGCAAAGGCAGAAACGTCCTTACTGTGGTTTATATGCCTGGGTGTTGGGATGTAAACGGTGAGGGAGGAGAAAGCGAGAGAGCGATGTTCTGAGGGCTTGGGCATATAGGTACAGTGCTTGGGGGAGAGTCCACTGACTGGGAAACACTAGACAGAGAAGAAAAATAAAACACAACATTAACACTACAGACAGAGTAGAGAGAAAATAAACCTGTAATTTAATTTTCACAGCTGACCGTGTTTCCATTTTTTAAGGCCTCACCTGACAGTACAATTAGTTATGTGGGCAGGACCTGTAACGCCAGCAACAAAGAGCTTTTTAGGCGGACCATCGGATTCTACTCCACCTGATCAGGCGGATGAAAATCAAGAACATGCGCAAAGTTAAAAGGAACATTAAGACCTTTTATTTTAAATAGTTTATACCTAGGACATAAATTTGGTGTACATCCTTTTGACAAACTCAGTTTTTACCTTTTCTTTTTAAAGGTGCAACCACTGGCCATCTCACAGATGAACTCACTGACCCCCTGTAGGAAAACAGCAATATGCGTTATGCTAATAGCATGATGAATGCAATGAAGATGGAGGATTAATCCACTACTGTGTGTAGATGTATTTAATCATGATCATGTTACAGAGGTGCCAACATTGCTAACAAGAAAATCCTAGAAGGCAGAAAGCATGAACAGAGGAATTTTTGGTAAGAAATAAATGCATGTTTCCTGTTTGTGGTCTTTTCCCCTTTAGAGAACTAGATTTACTGTCGGCCCAATTGTATATGTGTTTAGTTTGAGCTGTGTTTTACCTATTTACTCTAACACACCAAATTGAAATAAAACTCAACAGCCATTCCTGATTGTTAGAGCAAGAAAAAACATCTGGACTGGTGGCATTCAAGGACCATGCTTGATGTTGGCACCTCTTATTACAGAATTACAGGTACAGATGGTAACTCAAACTTCTACCTTTTCTCAGAAATGTGTTGTCTTTGTGACAACAGAGTCAAATATGACCATAGTGGACTGAACTAGCTTCTATAATAACCAGAACTCACTCTACCACCCCACCACTACAGTACTGTGCAAAAGTAGGCAGGTGTGAAAAAATGCTGTAAACAAAGAATGCTTTCAAAAATGGAAGTGTTAAACATTTAATTTCATAAATGAACAAAATTCAGTGAATGAACAAAAGAGAACTCTAAATCAAATCAATATTTGGTGTGACCACCCTTTGCCTTCAAAACAGCAGCAATTCTTCTAGGTACAAAATAACACCAAATATTGATTTGATTTAGATTTTTCTTTTGTTTGCTCACTTTGCATATCGTAAATTGACAGAAATAAACACTCATTATTTATATTTCTGAAAGCATTCTTTGTTTACAGCATTTTTTCACACCTGCCTAAAACTTTTTCACAGTACTGTACCTTTATGGAAAGCTATATTTTATTATCCAAGAACCAAAACTGCAGAATATAATTTAAGATGTGGCCAAAATAAAAAAATGGTAGCAGGAAAAGGGAAGCTTTTATCTAAATCATTAACATCCTGTTATACCCTGATTTGTCAGTTTTGACTTCATTTAACATTAGAAGAAGTCATTACTGCTTTTCAGCTGTAGATATTATCATTATGCCTGGTTAAAGCACTAAGAACTCAGTTTCTAGGCAAATGAGAAATATGCAACAACCATAAGCAGAATCCATTATGATTCTATGCAGCACATAATTCACAGTAATTACACTAACGATTGGCCCAGAACACAAAACTCTATGAGATATCAGACTGAGAAACACCAACACTATCACTTATGACTCCAGGGCTTTTATGAAGAATAAAATAATCATTTAAATAACCACAATACAGCCCCATTTAAAGTAAGAGTTTGATCCTTTCTAAGTACTCGTAGGATGAGTTATAGACACTTCAGGCGGTTTTAATGTCAGCTGCTTAATTAAGTTGTTAAAACCAATTAAAATAAAACACAAACCACGAAGAACAGATCAGATTAAAACACCACAGGAATATGTGCACTAGCTTGAAGAAAAGAAAAGCTTTGTTTTTTTTTTATTCGTTATGTTTTGAGGAAATTAATGTCAACAACTCAAGTAGCATACTGTCAATTCTAATAAGATATTTTATTGTTGCAAAACAATTTATTTTGCAAAAGAATCATTAGTGCAGAATAAAAATGTATAAAGCTGCATGCACTGACATAAAAATTGTCCATGACCAAAACTGCTCGAATTTGAAAAAAGATGAACTCCCCTTTAAAAAAAATTACCAAACAAAATAAATAAATTCAGAAAAAAGTTCTGTTCGTGGTACATCAAGAAATTTTTAATATTCCAAAATAATGTTAAGTACACTATTAAATGGTCATTTTTCATTCATTTATTTGTTTGGAGAGAATGAAACCTACCCCCTGAACCTTCTTGTTGGACTGGGGGAAGAATTTGGAGTGACTCCAGAATCTTGGGAATGGAAATCCTATGACAGAACGAGAGTGAGGAAGAAAAATGGTTTTAAGATTATCAAAAAAAAGTGATTAAATCAATGTGGTCCATCATACTCACTGGTGATAGATGCCCATGCCAATGAGTTCCAGGAGGTGAGGGGATTGTAGCTGAGGCACTGTATAAACGAAAGAACAAAAGAAAGAAAGAAAGAGAGAGAGACTTAAAACACTGCTTTGTTTGCTGTGCCAAAATGTTATATTATGTTTAATTCTACATTATTTAGAGAACTATATGGTTACCTTTGTCTCTGTAAACTCCCTCTAAGAGTGAGTTCCATATTCTCCATCTGCAGCATAGAAACCACCCTGTGTCAGTACAATAAAGATAATATGCAAACTATGCCGGTTTCTCTAAATTAGCCGCAGAATGCACCTAAACATGGAGCTCAAACCAGACTGACTGGACATGAGTAGTAAACCACTTCTGTTCCGCAGAGTTTACTCTCACCTGCCGTCTGTGATCTGGTCTCTCGCTGCACAAGGAGAACGGAGAAAAAGGCAGGGTCTAGAACAAAAAAGGCAATTCATTGATTTTTTCCGGGCAATGACTGACAATATGACAGCTCACCCTGATGCCTACTATATAAATAAACAAACACTCACTCTAGAGGGGCAGCTTGGGTTTACAGACACACTGCTCCGACGATACCGGGCCGAAGTGTTTGAGCTGAACACTGTCATTCCGTCACTGTTGGGAAATTTTAAGAGATATGCAAGCCATTATAGATTCACTAGAGAATTGGGTTATGTTATGTTATATCCTACAATTTTAGCTGCATGCTGTACTACTTTACATGTACGCAGTAACCAGATACGAGACAGGATTACACAAGTCACCTAAAGCACGTAATAAGTACTCTCATTATGCAACACAGGATTGCACAAGACTTAACAATTTCACCACAGGGATAGCTCAATGCTTTAACTTCTGAGCTACTGACTGGAAGACTGAATGTTCAGATCTCAGCACTGTCAGGAAGCCAAATAATGGGTATTTTAACCCTTAAATTCCATCTCTATGCTTGGCCATATGATCAGTTAGAGCCATTTTTTACAGTGGTCTGAGAATGCAAAATACATGCAAACCAGAGCACAACAGGAAATTCACAAAAAATAACTAAAAAACGAGAAATGCATCATTATAAAAATCATCAACATTAACTTGGAAAGACTATTGAGTCCTTATTGAACATCACATGTGCACACAGCATATAACTAAAGAAGGGAAAATAAATTGCACTATATTAGTCTGTCCAGGCTACACTATGCTTTCATGTGAAGTTACTTATTTTATTATGGTGAGGAATAAAAAATTCTACTGAATAACCTGGCTACCTGTAAACATTTTTCATTTCATTTTACTTTTGTAGCACTTCGTAACAGTCACTGTCATACAGTTTTAGAGAAATCTGGATTTAGATTTAAATCCCTAATGAGCATACAAGGACTCTTTGAAACAACATGAGGAAGAAAGCTTGAGAGGAGATGAGCACGATCATGAGTCATTACTCTTCCACAACCGTATGCTGTAAAGTTGAACACTACTGAGTGTGTTCATTAATTTGTCACGTTGCATTTGACACAGGCATCTTTAATGCAGTGCAAAGAGAAACTAGTTAACATCATTTTTAAAGCCAAGGCCTTGAAAAAATAAGCCTGAATAAAAGCATTAGTATTCTTCATCCAGTTATCTGATTTCTGTGGTGTCTCAGATTGACGAAGACTGGAAGCAATCAGCAACAAGTGTGTGATGTTTAATAAGAACCTAAGCTTTAATTGCCATTTTTCCTGTTTTGTTTTCACAGTTGTTATTGTGATATTCAATTCAATTCAAACTTATTTCTATAGCACTTTTAACAATTGACTCGAATGTCTCAGAGCATCCTCAGCTTTACAGAACGTAAACATAAAACTAAAGGTTAATATAAAGAATAATATAAAGATTAATATAATACAAAAAAATTCATGATTAATATTAGATATATTTAAATGTGTTTGTATTTATCCCAAATTAGCAAGTCTGATAACAATATTACTTTTTTGTTTTTTGATGTGTTTTCTATATTCTAGTGATTTTCTTTAATGTGAATTGCAATAAAAAAAAGTCACCGTACATTTTTTGGGTAAAAATCATTTGTCAATTGAATAAATATACATGCAAATTTCCAAAGTTGTAAAAATGATGGCATAATCCACACTAAAAAAATGTGATTTTATCATCACCCCTTGTCTTAGGCATTAGATTAAATAAAAATATAAATATTCACATCTAAAAACTTTACTGATATTATTATTATAAAATATTTTTATAAATATATATTAACATCATTATAAAATACTATTATAAAAATATAACGTCATTATAAAATATTATTATAAATCTATTATAATGTCATTATAAATGTACAGACTCTTTGGGCCACACTTTATGAGTCTTATTATTATTATGGGTCTTGCTTATTATTACTATCACAACGTCTGAAGAGGTTATTAAGGATAAAGAGATCGTATACAACTTTTATTTAGATGTAAATGTGGGGTTTTGTTTTTCTTACCTTACATTCGTGATCATAGGGGCGCTGTTGGACCTCCGTAAAGCCCCTCCACCGTTCCCTCCAGCTGCGCCTGCGCACTGGTCCACTTCCATTCTCTCCATGGCTCGTTGGTAGACCGGAGTATGTTAGAAGCAGGGAGCCGGACTGAGCGCGCTGCACAGCGGCGTGTGCTTTCAATTTAACGCGGCGAAAGCCTGACCAGCAGGCCGCACGCTAAAAGTGCTCGGTCCAATTTAAAGCCGCCTGATAACTGAGCGGGGATTATTTCAAGTGGTCCCTAATCAGTCGCATTCTGTTAGAAGTTGTAAGGTTTGATCATAGGACACGGTTTAACAAACTCCCCTAACTGTTTATTGCTGAAGTAAGTTGAGCTCCGACAGGTTTAACAGCCGCTCGTATAAACGAGTCACAAGTAGTTTTGACACTTAGCGAAACTTTCACTAAGCTCTTCACATTACGTTACGTATTAATATCTTTTTAAATCCGAAATTCCTAAGTATAAAAAGCTTGCGAGCAGAAGAGAGGGCTAGTGAGCTAGCCACGAAGCTATTCCTCAAGTTTAAGTGCTAGTTTGTAAAGCAGCCGAAAAAAGCCGAAGCGCAAATCGGCAGAACTGCGAAAAAACCAAGTTAATCAGACTCGAGCGTGCGCGAATTTACGCTTTAAAGCGAACGGCGAGGCAAATCAATCACGACATTAGTCTGGCTTTCATTAATATAGAACATTTAAATATATATATATATAAATATATAAGACCATATATATATATATATTTATTACCCGCAACCAAATAGTGATGGTCTTCTTCTTCAACAACAGCGCCTCCCACCGGCCATGAAGAAAACCGCACCCTCGATAGACACGTCTGATTTCTTTGATTAATTCTCTCATGCGGTTTACTTATGTTCACATTGCGTCTAAAAGAGCAGTTGTTTAACAAGAGATTACATGTACTTTTATACAATTAGGATTTTTTTTTAAAAGGAAGATGTACAGACTGTGTATTTAATAGCAATAGGCGATGGACGACTGAATAAAGATATACAAGGTCCAATGAATGGATTCCTCTGAATAATTCTACAGAAATGGTAAAATTGTGTAAAAATGGGATTGATTTGCTTTGTATTATTGATTTGTAGAACCCAAATGAGAAATATTTATTTATATTATATATATTACATAAATTTTGGATTTATGTTTAAATTGATGGATTTGCAAGGTAAACAACAAAGTAATAGATCAAATAGGTCCCCGTAGAAAACTAAAAGCAAAAAAAAAGTTTGATGAACATTTAACAAAACAGGGATTAGCTGTTCATCAGGAGGAATCTTGTTCATCGGTTATAATTTGTGGCATTAAACGATCATTAACATGCAGGGAGGTCACACATAAGGGTCAAAGTAATCCTAATGGATTATGCTTTATTCTGATCTTGTGCTAAGATCGGGACAGGAAAGAGTTTAGCTATTAATACCATACATGTCCACAGGCTATGAATTAGTAACACCGTTTCCTGTTTTCGTATCATTTATTGACTTGTTCTTATATATTAATCAATCTCATTAGACTCCGTTTGCTAAAAGCCATTATAGGGCTTGTATTAATTAAGGGAGAATAATGTAAAAATCAATCATTTTAATGCATTGGTTTGCAAACAATCATTTAATAAATAATTATTGAAAAGTAAATGAATAAGCAGTTGTTTTTAAAGTCAAAGCAGTCTCAGCATTACAACAATTATGGAAAGTAATAAAATGTCACAAGATTAGAATGTCTCGATGCAGGATGCAAATAACATTTTTATCCCAGGCTGAGAAATAGCCATGTACTGAGCAGGAAGGTAATAAAATACATCTACATCAGCACAGAGAATTATTATTCTCTTATCACTCTTTTAATATTAAGTTAACAAAATAAATAATGATCAGTATTATTCAGACACTGATAGTTCATAGGAAATCCACCATGCACAGGGTTTGGTTATGCTCACAGTCTTTTGAGTGATTCCTGAAGTTTTGGAGGCTCTCTTCTGATTATATGTATGTTTTTCACCTTGTTCTCCCTTTTTAGCTACTACATCCTTTGTCGGTCCTCCAATAGCCCTTGATGGCCAGACATGGTGCATGTGATGACTGGTTTCTGTCAGTCCACAGCAAGAGATGCCATTGTCCCCAGTGAGGAAGTAGAGCAGAGCATTGAGCCATGAATTGAACGACGCCAGGGGTCGAGTGACTTTGTAGCAAACAGAGATAGCGTGCATGGTGTGACACTCTGCGTTTCTCTGTTTAAGAATGAGGTACAGCGTCCGGGTGATATGGAATGGCAGGAAGCACAGCGCGAACAAGAAGGTGATGGCAACGATTGTTTTGATGGACTTGCGTCGCCTGCTGATATATGGTGCGTTCTGAGAGCAAGAGATCGAGATCGAGATTGAGGTCTGATTGTTGGGGCCCCTTTCATTATCACCGACCTCCTGTACGTATGGTTGGGTGTGCAAGGTTTGAAAGATGGTTCGAACCACCTGTGAGTAACACCACGCAATGACAGTAAAGGGAACAAAGAAGCCCAGAAAGTGAAGAACAATTCCATATGGAATGTACTCCGAGAATTCAGTGTCTGTTGCAACATCAAAACAGTTCTTATACATCTCCAAGTCCACTTCATTTCCCATTGTTGCGTTCTTTCCATTTATGTCTACTCTGGGCAAGTCGCCAGTTTGAGCAAAACGAAAAATCGGACAGGTGAGCAGAAACACCACGACCCAGACCATAGCGCATGTGCTCTTTGCGGCACGCTTGCTCTCCAGCGTGATGGTTCTGATGGGGTGGCAGATGCCCATGTAACGGTGCACAGAGATGCAGGTGAGGAAAAAGATGCTGCAGTAGAGGTTAAAATAAAAGAGGAAGCGTACCAGCCTGCACATAAAATCCCCAAACACCCAATGGTCATGCATAACATAACTTGCCACCAGGAGTGGCAGAGACAAACTGTACATTAGGTCCGTGGAGGCCAAGTTGACCATATAAATTAGTGAGGTATTCCATCTGCGGCCACTGCGATAGGAGCGCAAGAGAACAGTGGAGTTTAGGACGATACTGAGTAAGAAGGTTATAGAGTAGCACAAGGGTAAGATGATGTACTTGTATGACTCATCGTTGCTGCAAATGAGCGGTGCTTTCAGGATTAAATCTGTGTGGTTGCTCGAGAAACTAGAGTTCGTGTCTCGCTCCAATGAAGCAGCTGCCATGGTGCTGGAGAAAGCAGTAGTAATCAGCTGTTTAGGGCATAGATACTGAGCTTCATCCTACACCTCTTCACTGCTAATGATTAGTCCTAATTACCTTTCCATGTTTCAGAATCTTGAAAGTACCTCTTCAGATTTTCCCAAGTGCTAAATGTAATCCAGAGTCTTTAAAATAAACAAACATTGTGTAAAAGTATATTAACATTTTAAATGAGACAAGGATTCCACATTCAAAATTTCTTCTGCAGCTCTCAAGTGTCCTCATCACATTAAGTGTTAAGCATTTGTCCTGACTGGCTTGTATCCCTGTAGGAAATTCATGCTGACCAAATTATTGTGCTGATTCAGCCTTACTTGGTCTATTAACCTTTCAATCAGTAACAGGCTTTTTACTTCAAACTCTCTATTCATACTTCTAGCTTTTTTTTGCTGAACAAAAACCCTGCAATTTTCAATTGCTGACCTAATCTGCCATAGAAAACTGAACAGGAAATACTTACAAGTCTGGAAAAAGTAGCAATTCATCCAGTCTATTTTTGCAGCTACACTTAAATGCCACAGTTCCGCCGACACCAATGGCTAAATATCAAGTGTTTGTGACACGATTGTCCGTTCTTACACCGCAGCGGCATGTGGTCTCACAGGTACACTTTGGTAAATAATTAATATCTATTCATTCAGACAGAAATGCTGAAAGGAAACCCAATATGGTATACAGTACAGTGTGGCCTTTTAGAAACACAAGAGAAACAAGGAATAGTTTGGTTTGTTTACATATTTATGTCTGTGTAGTATAACAATTCAAAACAGATTCGCTACAAAGAAACCTGTCCATCTACTCAGCTGTAATAATAATAAAAAAATACATAACGTATCTTAATAATGCCTTTTTTTTCCAGTGAGACAGTTACAATTTCCTCTCCATATGTGCTGCTTGTTATTCTGATTTTCCTGTTGCTCTCGCTCTCTTAGACCATGTCTTACTTTGCTTGGCTGAGCAGCTGAGCTGTGCAAAGCTGAGAGATCATGTTCATTAGACACTGACATTCACTTCAGTAGACATGCTATGAGGTAGAAAGTGAATCTTCAGGTAGTTGTAAGTTAGAGCGTATTTCTCTGTGTCGAGGTTTTAACAGTGTCGAGTTTTCGTTCTTCCTTTGTTTTGTTTTTCGGGGTAACAAAATGCACAAATAGAATAAATGAACTTAAAGTGCTCGACAAAATAACCAGGTAGGTAGTTAACAGTGAATAATATTACATGGCGCACTGAAAGCATAGTATATGCAAAAATATCCCTGCACAATAATCCAAAAATGTTTTAACAAACGCTAGTAAATTTAGTCAACATTACAAATTTATTGTTATATTACTTGTCAATTTTTTAAGAAAAATACTTAAAGCTTGCATTAGTTTTTTTTTTTTACAGTGAGAAGCCAAATATTCAGTAGATGCTATAATACATTACAAGCATTTAATTTTCCCATTAAGTGGTTAGGGATCACACATACATTTAATAGCAGCTTTCACAGTTTGTTTGGATGGAAATATACAATATGAAGAGTGTGCTTGTTTCGCTACTCTTCACACACATACAGTTTCTCACAATAAAACTTGTGACTAAAAGAATTACATTCACATAGTAAGCAATATTTGTGTGAGCAAAAAAAAAAAGCAAATCAAGACAAACAGGATCATATGGCTTTGTTAGTGTAAAGTAGAAAAAAACATATTTTTATATAATACATTGCTGCTTTAATATTTGTTTTGCCACCATTCCAAAAAGGACTATCATATGCTAACCTATTTTATAATATAGGCTAATTATAGCTTGATGTAAGTCACAGTGACGTCATATCCTGTACATCTAGGAGCATAGCATCTTGCGTTGTCCGTAGATTGTCCCTCACCACGAGATGCTTCACTAATTCTGAGCTCAGGTCTGTAAGCATAAATAATTACACAAAAATGCAGAAATTTGCCAAGTTATCTGATATGTATTTACAAATAAAATGCATATTCAAAACCCATGAAACAAAGTAAAGGATACTAACCCTGAATGTCTTCATGAAGAGAAGTCTTGAGGGCATTTAGCTGAAGCACAGAGCAGGTTTGCAGGTCGCTGTGGCTAAGCTTTCTTCTCCTAAAGCTCTCATCCTTGTGTTTCAGCTGCTGCATCATCAAAACACACCAGAACAATGTAGGAACAAGCACAGTCTAGCACAAAAGAGTGAATGACTCACTGATATGACATCACAGTATATTATATTGTGCATAGCTGGAATGTGTTTAAGGCACCTGTTGCTGCCTCTGTTCAGCCCAAAGCTTATCTCGGAGCTCACTCAGAGCTGCTCTCACTTCCTGTTTCAGGCCAACAGATTGTCGCCCCTGTCCCTGTGACTCATGTGGCTTCTGAGAAAGCAAAGAAACACCCTATTAACTGCTATCCTATTTATATTTAATGCAAATGCAGATGATCTGTGGAGCTGTGTTCACCTCTTTAAAGGATGGTCCTTCATCACCCTCATCACTCTCGCTGTCGTTGATAAAACACAGCTGTAGTTTTTTAGGACTATTAAACCTACAAACAGAATATAAGTAATATTTGATGAATCCTGTCAAAATTATGCTTCCAAATCCTGGAGTACAAAGATCATTATAAAAGGTGATGATAAATTATTTTAATTCTTTAGTGATGCTTATATGTTTTAAAAGCAGGATTGCCTCAATCCAATTATTTGTTTCATGTAGCCTTTGAGATTTTGAGAAATATAATAATGCTAAATTTTAGCATGTTTATTTATTTTGTGACAAATCAGTTTTTTTTACCGATATTATAAATATTAGAATTATATTTGTATATTATAACTTATTTGCCTTATTTTATTTATGTTTTATTATTTTAAATATCTCAGAATATTTTGGCCAGATTTTATAAATATTTTTTAAATATATTTGTCAATTTTAAGCTACTTTTGACACAAAGCAAATATTAGTTATTTATTTTATGGAACTGTAATGTTTAGCACATTATATTAAAGTTATCAACCAAGTCAACCAATTCTGTCATTTTATAAAAACATAGATGTCCCATGAACCATGGTGTCCAACATCACTATGAACATTAAGAATTTTGTGAACACCCTGGGTCCATTTTTTTGTGCGGTACCTAAAATGACATACCGAGATGTAATGCATGGAAAACGATGTCCTCCAAGATCACCTGCATCTTCCCACTGCTTTCTGTTAAGTGACTGGTGCTTTACTTGTGTCCAGGGACCTGGCACTGGTTCTTGGTCTGTTAAACCCATGGACTGGAATAAGATCACAAAAAACCCATGAAATTTAAGATCAGATTTTTTACAATAGCTTTTTATCTTCAATAATGTTTCATATTAACGCTTTAACAAACAGACTAAGAGAAGCCAACAATGTCTGAGAACAGAGGCTTTAAAAAAACATCCGAACGGTCGTCAAACCTCAGCTCTTTTCCTCCTTTCTTCCTCCTGTTTCTCAAGCTCTGCTATTCGCAAACTTAAGTCCTCCCAGTGCATAATGGGAAGGTCCTGGTCTTGTGTGTAGGGGTCATGGTGATGCTGAGGCTGGTTCTGTGCCATAAGGCTGTCACCAGTAAGAGCAGGATCATCAGCATTCTGTTCTTCCTGCCCAGTGCCGTCCACCTCCTCTTCCATATGCTGATCGGTGAGGAAACTTATTTAACACTGAAGCCACTTCACTCACACTGAAAACTTCATATATCAGCAATAATCTTCAATACATCTGCATCTTAAATGCAAGCTTTTTATATAATAGGGGACATAAACAAATGTAAACAATGAGGGCAAACTTTAAGATCTCACACACAAACTTACAGTGGAACATTACTGAACAGATTATAACGTGCTAATTTTGCTTATTAATGAATAAAATCTATAAATACATAGCAAATAGAAACACTTTGTAAACTTTGTGCGTCAGTGAAACATTTTTTTTTCTTAAATGATCAGCATTCAGTTGGAGAGAGAAAGTCCTGAGGATCATACCATACATGCCTTGGGGATTTTTCTAAGGGGGCGGATGACATGAAGTCAGTTCCTTACCTTTCTTTATCGCTATGCTGATCTTGACACAAAAACTGCCATTACGGTCCAAAAGCCACGGTACATCGAAAAGGACAAACGCACAGAGTTTAATTAATTGCGTTTATTTGTTAATCATTCCTCCTCTTTCAGGAAACCCCCTCCCCATCTTACATTTCCAGCCGCCCCGCCCGCTCGAGATCCTTCCGTGGCCCTGTTTGTTTTAAGCGAAACTTTATAAGCGTCGGAGAAGTTTTATAGAATGATGACGGTTTCTTTCCCCCCACAAAACAAACAAACAAACAAATAAACATACATACAAGTTAAAATCTGCACTCTACGTACCGCACATGAGCTTTAGCTACTTTTGTAAGCTAAAGTGGAATGGGCGGCCGGACTGGGAAGGTTGGGGAGAAACTTAGGTGTCCAATTTCACAATGTTCGGAGATGACGCCTGAAAACAGATGGAAAACCTCAGAACTGTCTCGCGCACTTCACATAGCTGATGAAGACAGTGTTTATTATCTGACGGAACAAATGCTCATTCTCTATTCACACATTATTTTAGTCTAAATATTTGTGGCTTAATAATTATATATTAATATATTACATAACCATATATCTATCTATCTATCTATCTATCTATCTATCTATCTATCTATCTATCTATCTATATGATTATGTAATATATTAATATATAATTATTAAGCCACAAATATTTAGACTAAAATAATGTGTGAATAGTATATATATATATATATATATATATATATATATATATATATATATATATATATATATATATATATATTAGATTATACTTTATTTATGCTGAATCTTGATCTTTCTTACATTTCCTATTTTTCAATCCTCTGACATGATGATACCTTTCAGAAGTCTTCAAGGTGTTAACTATATGCACGTAAAGGAAAAAAAAGCTTTTATCATATTCTAAATTCTTATCAAACTGAATGAAAAGCATTTTAACAGGACATAATTGACATTTGGGACTGGCTGGAATTTGAATTTACTTCTAGCATTCTTCATGACATTAAGAATCAGACTTTATTATAGAAATCAGACTTCAGTAACAAGCTTTGGGGAACCTCCAAAGGTACCATCAGCAATTAAAATTTGTATTTTGAATTTGCACATTAGATTCAGTAAAATGGATTAAGTAATTTTCTACAGTTCATTTCCTGCACTAATAACAATAATCATTTCCAAATTAATACCCGATCCTTTCTAAAATTCAGTATGCAAATATTAAGGTAAAATCACAATAATATTAATATATAATGTAATAATAATATAAAATACTAATATTTTATCACTTATTTTTTGCATTAGCAGTGTTAAAAATACCATTTTTTGATGTCACAGGAATTATGTTATGTCTATCAAGCAGCACCATAGCAAATGCTTAGCGACATAAGTTGGGTTTTACTAATAAAGCCAGAAAACAAATGCTGTTATTTATTAGTGTCCCATTGTACCTGGTGTCCCCATGTACATGGATATTCAAAAAATCCTACTCACTTATGTCAGAAAATCATTTTATTAGTTGGGATACTCTTATAAGATATCTATAGAAACATTACCTAAAAGTATGTATTTGGATTATGATTTCCTTTAATGTGGAAATATTCTTCAGCATAAATTTTAAAGACCTAAATTTTAAATTGTAGTGTAACATTAAAAGAGAAATCTATCCGAATGAATCAATCATTTCTGAACATTGAGGCCCTAGGCATGTTTATTTTGCCTTGATCAATGAAAGGTGATTAATTCTACAATTCATATTGATTGTGAAATAAGTTTACTGCATAAGGCAAAAAAACAGTTCTGTTGAATCAGTTAAGATGAATCAGATGAAGAATTTATTTGATTGCAAGTGACGGAGTGCTTGGGGTGACTGGTGAGAAGTGCATTTGCCTTAATTAGCTGCTACTAAACATCTCTAACTAAGCATTATCTATTTGTTTATCTGGTGCATTGAGAATCTGCCATTCCGTGGCCTTAACCAATCTGTAGTTGATTTCTCTGTAGGTCTTAAGGTTTGCACGTCGTTGTTTCTGTACTTCCTCATAGAGACTCCGTATGACTGGATTTGGAGGTGGTAACCTTGCTGTTGTTGCCAGACTCTCATAATAATCCCACTGCTCACATTTAGTTTGCAGGAGATCTTTCCCATGAACACCCATCTGTATCTTTCTTTGCATCCCTTTCTTTACATCCTCTTCCATCAACTCACGTGAGGGCAACTGCACAGTGCCGTCAAGAACTGCAAGTGCAAACTGGACCTAAAGGAGATGAAACAAGGAGACAATAACACAAAAAGCATGAGAACTAGCTGCTTATATCACTGAAAGCCCATGCTGTTTTTAGATCTTGTTTTTAGGATCCTTACCTGATAATGAAAGTTCAGAAAAGGGCAGATGTTTTTGCCCAAACCTATAAAAAATAGTGAGGGAAAGGCTGGAAGCACCAGGTACTTGTAAAGAGGAGCCACTAGGTGGTACTGCACCTCCAGGCCAAGCTGTTTCAGGCAAAGGAATGGGAAGTGGTAATTGTATCCAGTGCAAAGCAGAAGAACTTGAGCGTGGGCCACTGAACCATCCTGGAAGAACAGTGACCCATTATCCAGCACCTTCACTAAAGGAGGTGCCTGCCTGATTTCCGGTGGCAAAGAAAATGTAAGGGATGTCTTATTATGGCTCAATATTACCTAGAGATGAGATGAAACAGTAAAGGAATATGTCAGGCTCTGCTTACCACTGATACAGCTGACGGCCACATACAGCTCATTTTCAGAATCAACATGTGTACATCATAAGAGTGCACTGAATGACAATTACATGTAGTCGATTGCATATCCAAACTACAGGCAGGTGACAAAGGAAAAACCAACATGAAGTGTTTTAGTAAGATTTTGGGTGAAAACCAGCTACCAGAACAGCTTTATTTTACCTTGGTATTGATTCTACAATTATGTGTATTGTACTTGAGGGATGAACAACATTCTTTCAAAACATAATCCCTCAATAGGTGTTTTGATGATGGCGGTGGGGAGTGCAAAAACAAGACAGTCACCTTTTTTTATTTACTTTGTCACCCAGCTGTAGATTAGATGCTCCTACACAAAATATGGGCATTTTTTTTTTTTAGATAAACGGAAATAAAATAAGGAAACGGTCCAGTGCATCACATGCCTTTTTCATTTGCAACATTTTCACTGTATATTAGATGCTTGTTTCACCTCGGCTTTAGCTTGAGCCAGCTCAAAAGAGATGTCAATCCCAGATGGTCCAGCACCCAAGACCACAACAGACTGATGGGCAAAAGGCTCTGGGTAGCGATAAGAGTGGCTGTGCATCACCTTTCCTGAGAAAGGACCAGCAAGGAAAAGGAAGTAAACGCCAATGAGAGAGAGTGAGAATATGAGCAATCAACAAAGAGCAATATGGTAAGAGGGTATGAGCAAAATGGTTTGCACTTTTAGGGTCATGTTTGTTTTGAACTGAACAATTGCTGCACCTTTAAAATGCTCTATTCCCGGAATGGAGGGCAAATGGGGTGCAGAGTAATGACTGTAGAAAAGGAAGGAACACATGAGTCATACCTAGAGGTCTGTTACTTTTTTCTCCTTGCAGCTTCTTTCACCTATTCCTTATGAATGGGTTAAACAGTACTCATTCATATTCTAGCAGCAAGTGTGAAATCAGTTAGAGTTGAACAAAAAAACAAAAAACAAAAAAAATAGGATGATAAAATACATCTTAAGAAAATGGCACCAAGTGTTCAACTTCACATTGAGTACAGGTTGATTTTGTGTCTCAAGAGCAGAAATGACATTCCTCACCCATTGCAGATGAACACAGAGTCGAATATCTGTGTGCTATGTCCTCCGTGCATGCCACGCAAAATTACCTCCCACCTCATGCCCCCCCCTTCATCTGTCTCCATGGAGATGGGTTTCACCTCTTCCACCATAGTGTTGAACTGTCAGGGAGATGGAGACAGGGCCATCACAAGCATTACTTTAGCCTCCAACATGAAAACATTACTCACTAATACCAAAGGACATTAACAAGCCACTCCCCGTTGGCCTATGTGCACCTCTGATTGGCTGCGTTTTCTGCTACTGTCTCTATGGCAATGTTTTCAGCCAGTGGTCAATGAAATTGATACTGTTTGAAAATCTAATGAACATTGCCGCAGTCGGCACAGAAAATGAGACACTCTGGATAATATGTTTAAATACATCTTATACAGTATTTTAACATTTGGAAATAATAATTACATGATTATTATTATTATTTGATTTTGGTTTCAAAACCTTAATGTGTGGCATGATATCATGACTCTTGCAATATGTCTCTAAATACTGCTGAACATCCAAGTGGGTCAGAAAAGAGGGCAAGTGGAAGTCAAAGGGAAAATCAGGAAACATCATGACCTCTTTAGGCAGGTTGGTTCTGAAAACAGAGAACATGTTGAGCAACAAAAGAGTGCAGCAGTAAATGGGGTATTTACACACATGAGCCATGACCAATATGGTCCAATTGTAGTGAAGACAGCGTGAATTAAGTTTTACATCACACCCTTGGTGGACATGTGAAATGCTGTTGTGATTATTTAATGATATTTTTGATTATTTATTACTATTTGACATTTCAAAATGCCTAGTAGTGACTTTATTTGTGTTTACGTTATATCTAGATTAATGTTGTGCTGATACGCCCTGGCACAGCAGCATTGCCTTTATGTAATACACTTGTACCAACTGTGTCAAGTGTCTCTACAATGTGACAAGTGTCGCTAAATATGGTCTGAACTCCAAACATTTGATGAGTGGTTCTCTCCTATATAGGTGCTATACAGATGGTCAAAAACGAGGTGGCCTATATACAGTATAGTAACTGTATAATCCCCCAAAACCTGTGATAACCTGTGTGTAATCTGACCGATTAACACTTCAAAACACTGGCCCAGCTGGCACTGGTGATGGTGACACCCCACCTGAGGTCTCTGTACATGCTGCTGTGGATCAGCCGGCCATCGTCAGAAGTGCCCACACGCTCCTCGTAGTACCACGTGCCTCCCACGCGCGCGCTCTGCTCGAACACCACGGGTGGCTCGAACGATTCGGATCGAAACAGGATGTGACGTGCTGCACATAATCCCGCTGCCCCTGCTCCAACTACAGCAACACGATGTTTTCCCCTAGGATTCATCTTCAAATTTGCTCACGGGATTGAGCGACTGAAAGGAAAAGTACAGCACACACACGCCCACGCACGCCCAACACACACACGCGCACGCACACACACTACATACGCACACACACTACACACGCCCACACACGCCCACGCGGGCACGCACACACACACTACATACGCACATACGCACACACACTACACACGAGCACACACACACTACAAGCGCGCGCACACACACACTCTACATAGACACACGCACAAACACACACACGCTACTGCTTAAAATTTCCCTCACTAATACAGACTAATACTTACTTTTATTTCAAGTATCAATTAATCATCATAACACATTAATCTATTAATGTTACTGGATAGAGATACAGAGAGACTTGTATAGCCTAGTGTAAGTGCACTTTATAGAGCAACAAAATAGTGAAATAATAGCCTAAAATTAATGATACACAGTGATACTAATCACATCGCAGTTTAAAAGATATTTTGACAAATTTTTATTAGGGGTTACATATTATTGGAATGAAATATTATTCCAAGAAGTTAGTGTTAAATCTGTCAGATATCGCTATCCAGAGACCCTAAATTTATGGGATATATGTTACAATGGCACATTGTACAACACAATCTGGAGTGATATGTAATTTATAAAATCAGTAAAGAAGTCATCAGACTCACTTATTCCTTTGAACCTTTATTTTTACTCTTTGTTTAAAAAATATGTGTTTGCATAAGGTCTACAGAAGGAACAAAAGCTAAGGACATCTGGTTCACGTAGTGATTGATGTAACTGTTATCCAAGTGCACTGTAGCAGTGTTCATCAGTTAAAACCCTGCAACATGTCAGCCTTCAGCTACAATCTAACACATTAAACTTCTGTTGTTTTGTTCCTGTGGACGAACATGCAGTTCAAGTGTCAAATGAGTTTGCTGTTTGATTTGAACAAGTATGACAATGTGTGAGTAATATTAAGCTTGGTGTTTTTTGTTGTTGGAGGTGAGATCCTTTACATGGCATGGCTTTACACAGGAGAGGTCCGATGAGAGAGGCGTTTTTACTTCACCAAAGAAGAGTATTTACTTCGCTGTGTGCACCCGCAAGTTAATTTGTGACGTTCCAGGACTGGATAGACTGAGAAAGCTGGATGAGTCACATTTGAAGCATGAGTCATTTAATTTTATTTATTTATTTATTTACAAAAGTCTGCAGGACTGCTACATTACAGAATACTTTTAATCTATTAATACTCAAGTGTCCAGTAGTTTTTGCTGTACCTCAGTTTCTTCCCTATTTACTCTTTGAGGTATTATTAAATGCAGTATTTGAAATAGGTTGTAAAAGCTCATACCCAGTAGAGGATTTATATTCCCTCTGTAGTTTACTATATTAATACTATAAATCCAGTGTAAAACTGACACATGTGACATCCACACCAAGTACCACAATACTTTAGGTTTTTTTGTCTTTTTCTTTTTTCCTGCTTGTTATTTAATTGTCAGCACAGATACTGGAACCAGCACTTCTGTATATCCATTTGTTGTATTTAATACTGAAAGAGCCGTTAGAAGTAAGTTTTGAAAATTATTTCTGAGATTAGCAACTTATGACAGGTGTATTTCCAGAGTGATAACTAGTGATTGTTAACAAAATTTAGTGCTATTAGCCCTATTTAGTGTTTTTTACACAACAGTCTATATAATAAATAGTGGACAAGTGAGTAATTGAGTCATTTCATACACAGCTCTAGTGGGGTTTTTTCATGAGCATGGGCCATTCTTACAGAAATATCAGGGCCCATTTTGATTAAATAAAATCAGTACTAACAAGAAAACAAATAATAAAGATCTTAATAGTAAAAATTATTATAACTCAGGCCCTGATTCTTTCTTGCTGTAAGGGATTAGTACACTTGTCTTATCTGGACAGAAGAGGAAAGAGATGAGTTTCTTTCTGCATATGCACTCGAGGCAAAGGATCAACTGAAAGCCATCCTGTTTACTCTAAAGTTCCCTTGAGGGTCCTAAAATTTTGGATGTGCCATCATTCAGGAATGCACTCTTAGAAAAAGATTTCTTCAAGGTTCCTTCAAGCTAACAAAAAAGTGCTGGTAAATTCGAGTCAGATTAGCAGTGTGAGGAGAGAAGGACAGTTGTTTGACCATGTTGTCATTGGATTTCCCACGAGTGAAGACAGTGAGGTCAGAAAGTCATCTAGGGAGATCACAAAATCTTATCATGAAGATACAGCGCAGAGATATACAGCATCTTAGTTTTGCTGGGATTTTCAGTTAATGAGTTGCCATCCATGACATGATATAAGCCAAAATTGCTAAGATGTGTGTTTGGGAGGAAAGGAGAGGATCAGAAGCATAGCAATGGTATGAAAACCAATATGAGTATCTGACTTCACCAACAGAGTGTGCACAGATGGAAAATAGAAGACGCACCTCTAAGCCTTGTGGGACACCTGTAGAGAGTCTTCACATGACCATACAAACCGTTTCTATGCTCTAGAGCCATGAATCCCAAAAGAGCAGAAGTGAAAGATAAGGTCTTTGCATATATTATTACAGGTCTGCTTATTTAAACATAGACAGTTGACCTATAAACACTATTAAAAGCAGTTTAACTTATGTGATTTTGACATTTCATCAGAATGCAGTAAATGAGCCTAATTTTAATGAAATTTATAGAGAATGGAACAATTTGGGTAATCATTTGAATAATCATTAAAAGAGAAGAATTACAGCCAAGTATATTTGTATGTATTTGCGATTTGGCCCAATGATATTCAGTAATATCCAAAACCATGGAAAAGGGAGAAAAAACATCAATAACACCATTTTATCTTGTGTAGTTTTTCCCCAAACAGTGGCTTTTCATGTTGGTAACATAAGACAGATGGACACTTTGTGTATTTTTGTTATACTAACCAAACAACACATCCTTTCCTGGCAATTTTACTTTAGTCATAAACTCTTTTTCTTGCTGGATGTGTCACACTTTAATGACCAAATGTGCTTCCTGACACAGTACAAAGCAGAAAGCAGCAATTTGTACCCTCTCCAAAGTTACTTATGGTGTCAGTTTGGGACCGTTATGGCACACATTAGCCCCTGGATATAGGTAAAAAACTTTAGTTAATGTTCACATAAAACATCAGTATGAATAAAAACATGGTCTGAGTTACTTTGCATGTTACAATCATGTCAGCATGAACCAGAGTCTCAAAGGAAGGTTTCCAACATCTTGCGGATCCATGCCAAGAAGAATTGAGTCTGTTTATATCTGTGTGTGTGTGTGTGTGTGTGTGTGTGTGTGTGTGTGTGTGTGTGTGTGTGTGTGTATGTGTAATGGAGATAACCTCTATTGTCCTTCCTTCCTGTGTCCTCTGTCCTCACAGCTCCCTGTGGCCTCTTATGGAGCTACCAAGTGTCTCTGTATCAAAATCCTTAAAATAAAAAGCAATTTATTTTTTTAGGTTTTTAAGAAAGGATTCAGCAAAACATGTAAGTAAAATAAAAATATTCATATTCATGTCTATATATCTATTATAATATCTATTATAAATCATATTTGCTTTAGGCTTATGTAAAATATGGTATTAAAAAGCTTAATTCTAATTCTAATTGCACTTCATAAATATTTTGTCCTCTAATCAAACTCTTTCTGTACATACAAATGAACAACAAATTCACATTTTAAATGTGTATATGACTTTACTTCAGAGTCAGTAAAGTTTACTGGATTGACGTATACCAAGAGAATTGTATAGCCTAGTGTAAGTGCACTTTATAGAGCGTTATACAAAAATAGTGAAATAGTAGCCTAAAATTAGTGATACATAGTGATACTAATGTATCACAGTATAAAAATATTTTGACAAATTTTTTTAAGGGTTACATAGTCATTTCATACAACTGGAATGAAATAGTATTATCTGGCATAAATGCTGAGATGTGTGTGTGAGAGAAAAGGAAAGGATCAGTTGAGCATCAGCGGCATAGCAGTGGTATGAAATCCCATGTATGTATATGACTTCACCAATGGAGTGTGCATAGGTGAAAAACAGAAAAAGACACGTCAATAAGCCTTGTGTGAAACCTGTGAATAGTCTTCATTGGGCAACTGTCAATTTCATCCATGTAACTTGATATGACTGTCCATATAGGTGTAATGAGTCTGTCTATGTTTCTGTCCTGTTTCTGTCTGCTGTCTTTCCCTGTGGCTAATTGTTTGCTCCGCCCACTCTTTGGTTTCCATGGACATTAATTGTACTCATTCATCTCCTCAAGTGTGTTGTCTTTGTCTTTGATTGTCTCTGCTTTGTCATTGGTTCCTGTCAGTTATATATACTCTGTTTGTTCACTTCCCTGGTGTTGGTCGTTTTGCATGTTGGATGTTGGAGTGCCTGTTCCTGTTTCCTGTTAGCCCTGTTTGCTGCCTTGTTCTGTCTGCCTGTCTGTTCAGCTGTATTTTGTGTTTTGGACAAGTAAAAACTTTAAAATCTGCATTTGGATCCTCACTCGCCTTTGTCCTGCATCGTAACAGAACGACCAACCACAACATGGATCCAGCAGAAATTTTGTTTTGTGTTTGTCAAGACAATTCCCCAATCGAGGAATATGTTGAGGTGTTTTTGGACCTATGTAATCGGGTGGACTTCGGCGAGAAGGAGCTGAAGGACATCTTTCGGCATGGTTTGGAGGACGGGCTGCGCTACCTAGTGCCATTGGGCCGAGAGGTGGGGCCTTTCACGGACCTGGCCAACGTAGCGTTGCTCCTGGGCGGGTCCTCCCTAACCGTGCACAGGACAGAGTCGGACACCGGCCCTAAATATTTTTTTGGGGGGGGGCAGTAGGCATCGGGGTCCGTGGGCTGCGGAGCCAGGCCAGCCACGGACGCCCGAGGCCCCTACGGTACCTCGGCCCGACCCAGGCCTGTGTACGCCGGTGACCGAACCCGTCCACATGGGTGCCAGACCGGAGAGCTCGGGCGAGGCCCGGGGGAACCGGCTGATCGCCAAGCTGGCGGACACCCCGATGGTGCCGGTTCGGGCGGCCGGCATCCCTACGGCCCCGGCTGGAGCACCTAAGGCACCTGAAGCGCCCGAACCCGCCGAAGCGCCCGAACCCGCCGAAGCGCCCGAACCCGCTGAGACACCGGATCCGACCGAACCGACCGGGACGATGGGACCGACCGGGTCAACCGAGTCAGCCGGACCGACCAGGTCAACAGAACCGACCGGGTCAATCGAGCCAGCCGGACCGACCGGGTCAACGGAACCAGCCGAACCGACCAGGTCGATGGGTCCGACCGGGTCAACCGAGCCAGCCGGACCGACCGGGTCAACGGAACCGACCGGGTCAACCGAGCCAGCCGGACCGACCGGGTCAACGGAACCAGCCGAACCGACCAGGTCGATGGGTCCGACCGGGTCAACCAAGCCAGCCGGACCGACCGGGTCAACGGAACCGACCGGGTCAACAGAACCAGCCGGGCCTACCAGGTCGACAGAACCAGCCGAACCGACCGGGTCGATGGAACCAGCGAGTATGGTTGCGCCCAAGCCCCGTAGACTCTCTGTCCTGCCTGAAGGGCTTGATACCGAATGGCTCTGCCTATCTGCTCTATCAGTCCCCAGTTTTGTCTCCCTGTCTGTCAGTCTCTCCCTCTCCTGTCCATCCTTATAGGTTCAATGCGCCTCCAGCACCACCCTGGCCACCAACTCTGCTCTGGTCGCTGGCTCTGCCTGCGGCGCCACCCTGGTCTCCAGTCCTGCTCTGGTCGCTGGCTCTGCCTGCGGCACCACCCTGGTCTCCAGTCCTGCTCTGGTCGCTGGCTCTGCCTGCGGCACCACCCTGGCCTCCGGTCCTGCTCTGGTCGCTGACTCTGCCTGCGGCGCCACCCTGGTCTCCAGTCCCGCTCTGGTCGCTGGCTCTGCCGGCTCCGCCCTGGCCTCCTGCTCTGCCGGCTCCGCCCTGGCCTCCTGCTCTGCCGGCTCCGCCCTGGCCTCCTGCTCTGCCGGCTCCGCCCTGGCCTCCTGCTCTGCCGGCTCCGCCCTGGCCTCCAGCTTCGCCGGCTCTGCCCTGCCCTCTGCCGCCACATAGACCTGGCCCGCCTTCCCGCCCCCTGTTCCGCCTCCGCTCCACCACCCTCCGGTTCTGCGTTGGAGTGTCTGGAATCCACTCCTGGGGGGGGGCTCTGTAATGAGTCTGTCTATGTTTCTGTCCTGTTTCTGTCTGCTGTCTTTCCCTGTGGCTAATTGTTTGCTCCGCCCACTCTTTGGTTTCCATGGACATTAATTGTACTCATTCATCTCCTCAGGTGTGTTGTCTTTGTCTCTGCTTTGTCATTGGTTCCTGTCAGTTATATATACTGTTTGTTCACTTCCCTGGTGTTGGTCGTTTTGCATGTTGGATGTTGGAGTGCCTGTTCCTGTTTCCTGTTAGCCCTGTTTGCTGCCTTGTTCTGTCTGCCTGTCTGTTCAGCTGTATTTTGTGTTTTGGACAAGTAAAAACTTTAAAATCTGCATTTGGATCCTCACTCGCCTTTGTCCAGCATCGTAACAATAGGTAAGGTACAAACCATTGCGATGCTCTAAGAAGGATGATGACTGTTGATAGTTGTCCTAGAGTTGTGAAGCTTCTCAGGAATGGCCAAAAGAGCAGAAGTGAAAGATAAGATCATTGCATATATTTTTCTGCTTATTTAAACATAGGCAGTTGACCTAGAAACACTATTAAAATCAGCTTGAGTTATATGATTTTGACATTTCATCAGAATACAGTAAATGAGGCCAATTTGAATGAAATTTGAATAAACATTAAAAGAGAAGAATTACAGCCAAGTATATTTGTATGTATTTTCAGTTTTGCCAAATGATCTTCAGTGAGGGCACACAACCATGGGAAAAGGAGAAAAAACTTAAATAACACCATTTTATCTTGGTGCAATTATTCCCCAAACAGTGGCTTATAATGTTGGTAACATAAGACAGATGGACACTTTGTGTATTTTAGTTATTTGAACCTACTGAGGCAAACAGATGTTAGTGTAAGGATTTGCCACCACCAGCATGAATCCCTGGAACCAACCCACCTTGTTGGTGGAGTTGGTGTAATGGTGTGGGGAATATTTTTTTTGCATACTTTGGGCTTGTTAATACCACTCAATCATGTCTTGAATGCTACACCGTATTTGAGTATAGTTGCTGACCATGTGCATCCCTTCATGGATACAAATTCACATCTTCTAATTCTATAATTTTCCAACATCACAGTAAGTTTAGTGTTTGCCAGTGGCTTTCCCAGTTTCTGGATTTGAATCCAGTTCAACAGTTTTAGGATGTGGTAGAACAGACGATTCACAGCTTGAAAGAAAAAAATCTGCAGGGATTATGTGATGCAATCATGTGTGTTTGTGTGTGTGTAATGGAGATAACCTCTATTGTCCTTCCTTCCTGTGTCCACACCTCACAGCTCCCTTATGTGGCCTCTTATGGAGCTACCCAGTGTCTCTGTATCAAAATCCTTAAAATAAAAAGCAATTTATTTTCTTAGGTTTTTAAGAAAGGCTTCAGCAAACTTGTAGGTAAAATAAAACCTCATCCTAAAAGGATGCTCTTATCTATATGTCAATTGTAAATCATATTGACTTTCAACTTTCAACATGTAAAACCTGGTATTTAAAAGCTTAATTATAATTATAATGCCACTTCATTAATCTTTGTCCTCTCAGTAAATTGTTTCTGTATATCCAGAATTTGTACAACAAATTCACATTTTAAAAGTGTATATTTGGCAGGTTTCTAATTAAAAAATATGTCCCAGTTGTTGCGATCACACCAGTCTTCATCATTGTGTCTAAACCGCTCTAATTGGCTCATAGGTCATTATAGCGTATGGTGTTTTTAATAGCTTTGGACATTGTAATAAATCAGTTGAATGAAGACCTCATTACTAGCATCACTCCTTTTTATGGTTTGATAGGTAGCAGTAAAAAATGATCTAACAGCTCTCTAGATAATATTCTGAGATTAGGTGGGATTAGAAAGGCAGAAAAAAACAGGATTAACTAAGATTTATCTGAAGCACATATGACAAAATTTTGCTTAACCAGATTAACCCTGGAAAAAAAAAGAACCCTTTGCCTTACCCCCACATCAGTCATGCTGCCTTAAGTGCCCAGTCATGTATACTGTTTACAAAACAGCACAGAGCTTGGAGTCAGCAGTAAGACATTTTTTCTCTCAATGAAAGCAGACACCTGTATTTGTTACGTGACACAGAAGATACTGAAAATGATTCACGTCACAGCAGTATAGAAATCAAACCACAGATTTCATTTTACTATGCCACAGCTTTTTTGCAACAGTACATTGACTTGTGTGTCTAAAATAACAATGAAAAGAGACAATGTGGTTTTATAAAAATGCTCGTATTTCTCGAATGGATTATAATGTAAAGCCTCTTTGTGTGGAAATATGGAGTTACTCGAACAAGAGGTTGCAAAAGCTACTTGATGGCAACATCCAGTTGCCGCTGCTATCTGACGGGTTAATGCACTGTGACAGTCTTTGTGCTGAGCTGCAGGCAGTGGAATAGGGGGAGTAGGAGGGGTCCATAATAACAAGACAAATAAGAGGAAAATTGTTTTTAGCTGCACCGTATTTGCCAAGGGGAGATAAGAGGAGATGTCAGCTTCTGGAAAACGTGGATAAACTCTTTGTGGGGGTTCAGATTTTGCATAGTGGGGGAGGAATGGCAAGGGGGCGTTTCTGAGATAGCGAAAGGTGCCATTCCTTTGTCTCTGAAAATAGAAAGACATGCATCCCACAGCTAGTGGGAAAAGTGATACACAGTGATGTTGCAGTCTCGTAGCAATGTGGTGATGTTGTATGACGTGGGGACTTTGCGAGCGGGGTGTGTGAGTGTATATGTCTGTGAGATGGTGTGCGAATGAGAAAGGAATTGTAAATACATCAGAAAGGACATGCAGTGAAAAACGAAACAGATGAAAGTGACCAAGATCAATGATGGTGTGGCAGAAATGGAAAAAGATTGGGATAGGGCAAGCAAGGGAAGCATATTTTTGTGACTAGAGAGAAAATTGAGTAGAAAGGCGAAAGACAGAGTGAGAAGGAGGGGTGAAGAGGGAGAAATTGAAAGCGTGCCAGAGTGATTCAAACCCCCCTCCCCAAATACAACCCCACTCCCACCCCCTCTCCCCCCAACCCTTTTTGTATTTTACATTCAGTGCAGGTCGCTTCCTGGCACTTCACGTTTTCGACCCAGGCGTATGACGCATCACTCCCAGATGAAGGGTACCTGCTGCTGCCGAGGCTGATAATGATGATAGTTATGATGATAACAATAATAACCAACTTCCCATGTTGCTTCTGCATGGCCTGTCGCTTACGTGGCAGGACTATCAGCTGCATTTACACGCTATGTGGAGATACAATGGTAGCCTTGGGAGTGTGTGTAGAACAAATGAACAGTGTACTGTATATGTGTGTATATGTGTTTTCACCTATGTGGCAATACAATTATTTTATAGTCCCTCCTGGACAGTTTCTTGTCATTTTTGACAACTTAACTAATTGGAAGTCTTCCTCTCACAATCCTCGTATGATCCAGATAAGCTTGACTCCTCTTATAGTGTAGATGTAGGCAAATTTCTATACTGGACCAAAATGATGGTGTATATATACAGGCTGTGGGGGAACATTTTGGATTTTGTTGGCATTGTTTGTGTCTCTGTCATCAAGTACAGAGAAGGATCAATACAAAGTTATTCTAAGTCACCACCTTTACCCTGTGATGAAACATTTCTATCCTGATGGGAGTGTATGTAGATTAGGACCCCAATGGGAGATTATAAAACCCCAGTGAGGCAATGTTTTGGAAGAATGGTTTTCATCCCTCCAGTACAGCTCTAGAACCAATACCAAGGCACATTAGAGCTGTTCTGGCATACTTAATGTTGTCTTTTTTCCTTTAATCTGTTCCCAACTGTATCTTCCAGAACTAAATAGATAAACACACAAATTCATCATTACACTTCTCCAAATCTTGTCTTTCTTACTCTGATATTTATTTCATGCCTTAAACCAGTTTTGATAATTGAGCTTCCGTGACTCATTCACCATGCACAGTAATGCTTGTACTATTGCTCTGTACTATTGTTTTTCCTTTAATGAATTAAAACTGTCTCATGACATTTTTCATTGTCTTTAGGTACAAAATGTTTGAACGTCTGGGACAATAGTAGGAATAAAACTTACTGAAAGTTCCATAATTGAAGAATTAAACCTGACATTGCTGTTTTTGTGTGTAATGCCACAAATAAAAAGCTCTGTGATGGAGCTGAAATATGAAAAGGGGGTTTCATGACAGTGGACTAATACCTTACTTTTAAACTTGGAAAAGTGCAGTACTACATGGTTTAAAATGCAATGGGAAATGAAATTCAATGGGATGAAATTGAACTTGGCTCTCATGTCTCATATAACCAGAAGATATCAATTAAAGGCATTTAATTAATAGATGGTATAGCATTGCACTTAAAAAAATCAAGTTGGTTGTAATGGATTGGTGAAACAAACATTGATTTGGAGGGTATATTTGAAAATGTATTCAGTTTATATACAGTATAAATTAGGCATCACATTGATGATGAAATAAAGACTCTAAACTAATAACATCCTCTGCTATCATAAATGCAATGTGTTCTTTATGGGGAAAATAATATACTGCATGATAGATGGGAGTCTAAGAGAGTAAAATGTGCTCATCATATTTTGACTCTGATTTATAACCCCCAAGCATCAACCCACACACACACACACACACACACACACACACACACACACACACACACACACACACACACACACCAGAGCTTTTAGGCACTTCAGAATGTTTCTTTACATCATCACCAGCTGCTGTGTAGAGTCCTCCATCACCCTCCTGGTGTATAGTAATTAAAAGCTACATTGTATGAGCAAAATGCTTTTAATTGTTAAAAAGTGGGGGTTTTGGTGTGCAAATTTGCCTTTGCGCAATGGAGACTTAATTACTGCCTTCAAGTGAAGAAACAGATTGAGTGCTATTAGGTGTATGGCGGTCGGCACAGCAGCCATTAGCGATGAGCTAAATTGGGCTTATTTCCATTCAGGGACATGGGGCAGGTGGATAAAGAAAGAAAGCAAAGACAGAAAGGGATATAAGCAATGAATAACACTAGAGCAGCGAGATTAAGCACATGAAGTAAATACATGAGTGAAATGTTTAGTTAACAAAAGATTACCATCATTATTACTATGTTTGACTTTTAGCATATCTACTGAGCCACACGGCACCCTCTCTGTCTGATGATAAACATCACAGTGGGCCTTTTTAATTTATCTGCCATGGTTTTAAAAAGGATTAGTTCAGTCATCCCGTCACTGTGTTTCAAATATTTGCGCAGCTCCCATACATAAACATTTACAAGGTTATAAAGCAAAATTTAGGCAGAAACACTAAATATAAGATTCCCATTCATGAGCCGGGATGTTTTTGAGATGTTGTGTTTCTTACAGACAATGAAGTCACATCTATAAGCTCAGGAGGATAGAACACAGCTCAAATGAAGCACTGTTTTCATTGTTCAGATAAACACTAGAGTTCGTTGTAATGTGGACACAGATTAAGCCCAGGCTTAAATTGAAAAAAGGATTTGAAGCAGGAAAATCCCCTTTCGATGGTTTAATGTAGCCAGAAACTAGGCTTTATCTCTATTCTAATTATGGTCTCTGGCATTGTGTTGCTTGAAGACTGCAAATGTAGATTGGACAAGAGTAATCCATGCTGAGGCAATGAGCAGAGATGATAGTCTTCCAGCCTGCAGCTGCCTCACGCCACACATTAGCCATTCATTGTAAGGAGAAAGGGCAGAATAAGACCATTTGAGCTTATTACAATAATAGAGGTAGTTTTGTGTGAAGACAGGGATTTGTTAGATCGGTGTGTAGGTGTGTGCTCGTTTATGCCGACTGAATTTAATTCATGTGACGATTCATTTGTATGTTACTGTATTTGTTTTTGATTGTGTTGTTGTTTGATTTCCCTTTGCTGTAACTTGCTAGCAGGAGATGGGCTACAGTATAGGATAAATGGTACAACTGAATTCTTTATTGTTACCATTTTCTTTTGATTGTTCTGTTTTTTTTAATAATTTCTTTGTTTTCCAGCATGTTTGTGTATATTATATAGATATTTTGACCATGAGACGATATCTGGATGTCCCTATGAGAAAAACTAGAATTTTCTTTAAAAAAAACCCCAAAACATTTATTGTGGATAGATAGATAGATAGATAGATAGATAGATAGATAGATAGATAGATAGATAGATAGATAGATGCTGGGCTTATTGCTGGAGTCAGGTTTTCATGTAGACATTAATTAGCTGTATTACTATTTATGTCAATAGAGGGTCCCCACAAATATAGTAAGACCAGTGAGTGTGTGTGAGTGTGTGTCTGTGTATTTCATAATGGCAGAATTGTGCATACATTTGTACAGGTGTGTGTGAGGCTGAGTGTGTGAGAGAGTGATAATGTTGTAGATTCTTCTGAGGTTTTTCTGACACTCATCCCTTTTCATCCTTTGAACACTGTAACCTCAACATTTTGCTGCCTTTTATCAAAGTGCCTTGGGCAGATGAAAAGGGATGGACATTGTCTATTTGTGTGTGTGTGTGTGTGTGTGTGTGTGTGTGTGTGTGTGTGTGTGTGTGTGTGTGTGTGTGCCTGGGCAAGTGTACAAGAAAGAAGGAAATAAATGAAAAGCAGAAAATAAATGTACATGAGTAAGAAATGTAATAGAACTGCAGTGTAGCCAGATGAAAACTCCAACTTCTGCAGAAATAGCTCTTGTGATGCAAAGCCTTTAAGAAATCCATTTGTCTTTATGTAAGAAATACATATAGTCTGTCTGTCTCTCTCCCTCTCTACACTGTATTTCTCTTCATGCTTCCCTGCTTCCTCTTCATTTATCTGCCACTAAATACAGAAAGAGAAGCATTCCAATAAACTTTATTAATATTGAAAAGCAGGCTTTCTCTCTCTACCACTGAACCTTTCACAGTGTCCATTTGCAAGATAAAAAAACACACATTGTGTTGATGTCAGTGGGGACCATAGACCCTATGTGTTTTGTAGTAAGTGGGCACATAGCAGCAGAGCAGCAGCACAAATCATATTTATTGCAAGTGCCACCTTTTCCCTTCTGCCCTCCCTGTCATTTAACATCACTTTCCTATCAATCATTGCTTTTACACGCCTAATTCTCTTTTTGTCTCCAACTTGCTCCCCCCTTTGCACTTTCATCATTTCATTTATCACCTGCTCATATCCATCCATCTCTCAGTATGCACCTCCATTCTTCTGTTGCCATTACTCTTCCTTTATCAGACTGTTTGTTGGTTTTGACCATTCATCATATCATCTCATGCCTCATTATTATTGCTGTTATGAGCAGCCAGCAAAACAGATGCTATTTACAGTGACAGCCCCTTTGCAGTGTGGTGGGATGGTCAAAACAAATGGCGAGGCCGCTCATGAATTCTGAAATGAGCACATTCTATAAAAAAATACAATCCGCAAGCATATCAGGTTATCTGCCAAGCTGGACAGTAAAGCTCTACAGCACAGCAGGAGGAGTATTATATGTAATAGGCTTTATTATTCACTCCCTTGACTTTAGGTGGTCTATCTCAAATAATTCCAAAAGGCGAGAAAATGCAGTGTCTCTCCTGCAGCTGAGGCTGATCACTGAAGCGTTTCAAAGCCATTTGATTGAAAATGAGTGCAGCTCGAGCGTGAAAATGGCAAGCTGTTTGTGATGTCACATAAGGCCTGACTCATACAGTACTGTTGTATTTCTGCCTTACTCAAAAGCGCATAGCCACTGCAGATGTTTGTATCGCAGCTCATTTTAACACTTACAAAAATCTATACAATAGCCGACTGCAGGTATGTGAGTGTCTGATATTTGTCATCTGACATAATGTCACGATTGATGGATTTGGCTCTAATGTGAGCAGTCTCAAAGAAAAGATAAGCCTTGTTAAGGCTTTTCTAATAATTTTGTTTATGTTTAGAATCCACAGCATGTCCAATTTGACAGCCATGGCAGAAGCAGCCATGTTGGAGCTGAAACGAGATGGCGGCGTGCTCTGTTTTACTCTTGTGCTTTTTTTGAGAGCTCGCAACTGCATTGGCTAATCATTGGAGCTGAATGCAGCCACGGAATGCTTTCCTAGGAATGCTGTTGTTTGACTAAATTGCTCTCGTCTTTGTGTGGAGGAAAGCGGATCAGAGCCTGCGGCTCACGAAGGGCGGCTGATTGCAGCTATTGTCTGCCGAGTATGGCTTGCGGCACTCATAGGCAAACTGCTGCTCAAGGGGACTGGTGCAGGGAGAACAACAGGAACAGAAATATAGATGGTGCGAGCAAAGAAATGGTTAAATTCATAGCTTGTGGTCTAAAAGTGTTTCCACCCTCTAGAGGTTCTCACATTCACTGTTTAATGAATGATATGTACTACTCTGTCTGTGGAATAGTATGTTGTGAATGGTGTAGTTTAACACAGGAGCACTCAACATATGACCTGCATTCACACCACTCTGCCCCTAATGACATTCACTTCTAGCCAGCGTGCCCTGACAACTAAAGGGAATGCTTTGTTAAAGACCTGTTTTTTTCTTCTTTTTTTTAAAAAAAAACTTGAAAAACTGACAAAATGCTGCAATCCCCCTAGACTGCTACAACCTTTGTGTTTTGATATCTGAGATATGCCAGTGGAAATTGTTCATTACTTTTTGCATATTCACATGTGGCGTGAATAAGAAAAGATTTCTGTATTGATCCAAAAAATATTCTGCTTTCAGATCTACAAAAAAACGCATTGGGAATCTCCATGTTTACAGACGTGAGATTGTTTAGTCTTTTTATATACATTATCATGTTTTGGCATTAGTAAGAGAAAGAGAGAGAGATAAAGAGAAGGAAAGAGAGAGATTTGTGCGTGTGTGTACACTGTATATAAATTGGCAGGTTGTAATTAAATGTGCAGACCTCTCCACTATCTCCTCCTCCAGCCGTGCGCCAGTGACGCACACGCCGGCTGCAGAGAAGTGAGTCATCCAGCCCCGAGGATCACCACCCCTCCCTCTGTCTCTCCATCTTCCCCACCCGTCTCCCCTTTACCTTTCTCCCTCCATTCACTCCAAAACATGTGCTCTATGTCTCCAGTCTGCTTGCTTTACCCCTTTCTTTCTCCAAACACATTATACTGCATGGCAAATTTCCTACCCCCTTTTATGCATTCCACCAGATCCCTCTGTGTATTTCCTTCACATTCTTACAACCTGTTCTACCAATACTTCACTCTAGTATATTTCTCTTTTTCCTCTCCTTCGTTTCCTCCCTTTAAAGATAAACTGCTGTCTTGCTCTCCATTTTAGCCTAAAGCATTTTCACATCCAGAACAAAAAGTCAGAGGCGGCAAGGATGATGCGGCAGCTTATCTCTTCTGAACTATACGCAAAAGTGACGAAGCAGATGACTTTTCACGCTTCGGCTCTCGCCCTGCTGCCAGAAACCGTGAGTAGTGATCGATGGCTCTAAGTTATAGAAACAGCTAAACAAAAGGAAGAAAAGAATCGATGCATTATGTGGCAACGAACCAAAGTCATGGAAAGACAACCACGGCTGGCCACAATTGCCAAACAGAGGACTGAGTCATTATCTGACTCATAATTAATTATTACCTTGGGCTTTGGACAAAGGCTCAACCTGCCAAAGGATGACAGTGACAAGGAAAAACAAATGAAGCGTGGAGTAGAGACAACACAAAAAGGTGTAGTGTTGATTCACTGAGTAGACCTGGCCAATCTTATCAGTGTGCTGCAGTTGTAAAGGCAGCACTGTGAAGTGGCCCACTCTTCACTCCAGCTTTTAATCATGCTGGTTCACTCTCACTGAGGCCACACATACCTCTGTGGTCATTTAGAGGGTGAGTGGGAAGAAAACATTAAATTCATGACTCATGTAATTGTGTGCACTTGCTGGATCCATTTTTTTTTCCTAAAAAGAAAAGTTCATCCCCTGCAAAAAGAAGCAATTTAACGCCTAACTTTGCACGCTTATCCAATTAGCTTCATCCAGCATACGACGTGTGCAAGGGAAATTCAGATGTTTGTAAGCATCTTCACAGCCACAGAATGTGCTTTAATGGAGGGTATATGCATTGTGAAATGGAATCAGTACCTGCTAAAACACAAATGTTTTCGGATGAAAAGCAGGGCGTAAAATTCGGGGTGGGGTTTAGCTCCGTAAGCGTATGAATGAGAGTATAGGTATTGAAATCCAGAGACTCTTGTGCCTGTGCTCTGAGTCATGCAGTTGTCAGTGGAGCTGAAGCACTGCGGTGGGATGGTAAAGTCATAGCGAGTGCACTTCAGTCACAAAACTCTGCTTCTCAGCAATCGTCAGAATCCATTCTCCTCAGCAATCCTCTTGCTCATGTTACTGGATCTGTAAAGCTCAAGAACTGAACTCAAGAGTTTTTGGTTCTGCAACAAATGAGGCTTTTATAAGCATTGTATAGGACTGCAGCAACTAAAGCTTTTGCTATGATCTTAATATAAACTACTACATAACAAACTATAGTGTTAGGGCTTTAATATCTGATGCCATAAGAATATAAGTATAATGACACAAAGTGTAAACACCCATAACGCAGCTTTTAAATGGGTATATACAGAAACCTGAACCAAAAGCATGGTATTGTGTAAAATATGTTCTGATACATTGAGCATAATCTAATTAAGTGGACTTTATTGTCATTCCTCGCATCTAAGTCTGATGTAATGTCAAGAGCGATACATGGTTCCCCGGAATCACAGTGCTACACTTCACATGAAATATTGACAGTCAAGAGGATATATAAACACAGCAATAGTGTTAAGTCCATAAAAACAATAAACTATAAACTACACAATAAACACTACAGTGGAAACTAAACTCTACACAACAGAATTTATTGCACAGTAATATTTTGATAAGGTGACACTTCTGTTAATAGTCCTGAGCAGCAGTATGAACATGATTTTGTAGACATATGCCTCTCTTGCAAAGTGACAGAGAGCAGTGGGTAGGGAAGTGTAGCAGAGTGAAATAAAATTAAATGGCCATCAGGCAGATATGTTTAAGGGTCTAATGGACTGTGAAAAGTAACTGTTCATGAAACAGAAACACTTGGTCTGGATTCTCCATTCTTCAGTGTCAGGAAAACCCAGTGGTAGACTGTGCCAGACAGCAATGCCATCTTGTTGATGCTGAGATGTGTATCTTGGCTCTCTTCAGTCTTCTTAAGAATTGACAGTGCTGACGTAACTTCTTCACTAATTATAATGTGTTAAGGGACCATGAGCAGTTTTTGGTAATGTGTACTCCCAGGAATTTAAGTTGCTCACTGTTTTTATTGTCACATCACCAATGTGTAGAGGGTGTGAGCTACGCATGTCCTGTCTGTAGGCAGTTTCATTGTTGTTGCTGATGAACCCCACAATAGTGGCATCGTCAGCAAACTTAATGATATGTTTGTGGAGATGTTTGGCTAAACAGTTGAGTGGGTGAGTGTTGTGTACAATTTAAGACTCAGTACACAACCCTGGGGGTTCCAGTTCTCTGGATCCTGACTGTCTGTGGCCAGTTGCTCAGAAAGTCCAGAATTCAGCAAGTTAAATCATAGTCAGGTGATTGATGTTTGTACTAATGATATACAATGGATATAAAAAGTGTACACAACCCTGTTAACGCTTGTTTTTGTCATATATAAGAAATGAAACCAAGAATGATGTCAGAACCTTTTGCATCCACAATGAAAATTTATAACAAATAAATGAAAACAAATACAAATTAAGCAAAAAATATAATAAAAAAAAAGATTTACAATAAACATTTGTGTGCGTGTGCTCAGCCTTTCCTAATTGATGATGTCTGAATGATTTTCATAAACACCAAATAAAGATCAGCTGTTTCTGTAGGATCATCTTTTTGGTTTCATTTGACTGCTGAAGCCATGATCTGCAGAGTAATCGATTGGGAGAGAAGTATAAAGGAAGGTCCAAAACATTTGTTGTACAAATGAAACACTGTAATTGTCAGCACCAACAAATAGAGAAAATGTAGCACAACCGTAACATCACCAAGAACAGGATGTCCCTCCAAAATTTATAAATGTACAAGACAAAACATACCATGGAGACTTGCCAAAAACTTGCCAAGAGTCCTACAGCAACATTAAAGGAGCTGTAGGAATATCTGACAAGTACTGATTACTCTCTGCTGCTGACAACAATCTCTCACATTCTTTATATGTTTGGGTTATGGGGTACGGTGGCTAGATGGAATCTCTTTTTCACAAAAAAAAAACAAACAAAACAACAAGCTCCTTGTCGATCCATGAATCTTCACAGGTTCCACCAAGGACTCAAAACCAACTGGATGATTTAGATACACCGCCTGTTTGTGAATATTTTACTGTAAAAAACTTTCTAATAAATGTATACTTTATATGTGTGCAACAAATAACCAGGTTTACATTTATGGCAAAGAATGTCATATTGTTTTGATTAATTTATATATTCCATCAAGAAACCTTAAAAGATGTGCACTTTTCTGTGTGTCAATGAACAGCAGAGGCAGGGAGAATCACCTGAACACTCCTGTCTCAGCTGCTGACAGTCCACAAAAAGTTTACTGAAAAAGGGGTCATCCTGTGCTTTTGGACATCACATCTGGGCGCAGATGCCCCTCTCCCAGTGTATTGGCTGTGTGACTGTGTGTCTGCTGCATCATTGTTCAGTCCAGTTAAGTGAGTTACCCTCAGTGAGACCTACAGTGGGTAGTTTACATTTACAGCATTTGGGTAGTTCAATCTGTGGGGCCTTCATGCAAGACTTATGACTTTCTTGCCACAATGGGAATGGACAACTCCTAAGGTTCTCTTTGCCTTGTCCAACCTCAACAAACCACCTTTCGAAGAGTTTGCTATATTCAAAGCAAGTCAGGAAACACCAGTGGTACAGTTTGTGCAATTCCAGCTTTTGTTGTATATTTGAAAATGTATAAATAAAAATGTTAAGATGAGCTCAAAACCTAATTTCCATCTCGTATTGAAGTGTTTTAAAATGTCAAAAGCATCTCAGTTGTCTATAGCTTTAAAAATATCGAATCAACAGGCCATCTACTCTTCTAAGTATGAGTTTCTTATACTGTGTTTGTTCTATATTATATAACACTTACAAACCAAACAACAGTATTACGTCTGCAGCTCTGCAATTTGCTGACGGCACACCATGGCATGATTTGATGGATTGAATCAGGCAGTGGTAATTAAACGATTAATAGTACTTAGCTCAAGTCAGTTCATCTCCTGTGTTGGCTCCCACTGGGCCTGCCATCATAGGGAAATTACACAGATGTTATCGCGAACCTCGCCTACACATACACACAATCAGCATATAGGAAGAAGTCAGTTCACACATATTCAAACATATATCATAAGCTACATAGACAGAGATAACACAACAGTGGGGTGAGTAGGGTATGTGGGGCTCCTCTTTTGAGTACTGGGGAAAGGAATTCTAAGTGAAAGACGAGAGGACAAAAAACACCATAAAACAAACATATTTGCATTTTTCATATTCTCAAGAGTCTGTATAATATTTATATTAGACCATTTGAAATGCCTAATGGGTTACTTATAAGATAAAGTGCTTTTAACAATACTATAATCAGTCATCTACTTACACACTGACAATCACTGTCAGTCAAGTTTACCTTTCTGCACCTTCCCATGACCTTTTCCTGCTCGTTCTGAGGTTTTTGGGCTTTTATGTTGGTTTTACTATGAAGATGGGAGTAATGAGAACAAGGGAGGATATGGTCCATTTGGCGCTTACACATCTTTCTGCTCACCAAACGTGACTCTATTTTGTAAGTTTCTATTTTTTTCAGGGGCAATACTAGCGCATACACACACCCCATCACCATTCATCTTCTGTACTTTTTTCCCTTCTCCCACCCAGTGTGTATGTGCCTGTTTGTCTGCCCACATCTCTCTCTCTCTCTCTCTCTCTCTCTCTCTCTCACACACACACACACTCACTCTCACTCTCTCTCTCTCTCTCTCTCTCTCACACACACACACACACACATTTGTCTTAATATCCTTGTAAAGACCTTCCTTTAACACAGTTATTGTGCTATTCCTATAGCTAAATAGCACCCTTAACTTCGCCTCAGTTAAACAAACATAATCTTTTTTTAATTGTTTCCTTTTTATTTTTTTTTCTTGGTTTCAGCAGCTTTTGGGGGAAACATTGAGATGGGTGCAGCCAGTTGTTCTCACAAGGCCAAAAACTGTCACATATTCCTGTTCTTGTGAGGACATTTGGTCCCCATCCTGTTCTAAAAACACACACACACACACACACACACTCACTCATAATTCGTTCCCCTCCCTCCCTTTGGTTGGAGCAGAGAGACTTGTAGCCTTGTGGGTGTCTTGGATGAGTCACATCGGCAAATTACCCAGTTTAAAGCATTTCTCAAATGACTTCCCGTCCAGTCGCGCTGATCACCGATAACAGTTTTCATTTCTGCAAGGAGTTTTGGAGGACACTCGTGAGCATCCGTGTCTGGTCGCGCGTGCACTCCTTGCGGAGTTGATGTGCACGTGCTTGAACCGATTTGAGTGTAAACACTTTGACAACATGCGACTGGATTTTTGATAAGCCAGGAATTCGATAAGATGCTCGCAAGAATATCGTTCTTATTTTTTCCCCAGACTTGCCCTTATGAAAAGATCAGTTTCAACCCTACAGCAAAATGATTTATTAACTCGTTGCATTCATGAAATGATTCATATTAGATTATACTAAAAACATTCTTTAAAAAAAAGCTGATTGTGTTGAATATTTAATTAAAATAGATTTTAATCCTCAACACTCTAAACACCTCCCTGCTGTCGTATTTGTCTCTCTAAAATTATAAGCCAGAAAGTGTAATAATTTATTAAATTGCCCATTCATTTCCTCATTTTCTTTTTCTGGGATCACTGACGTATCCAACGAGACTTCATTTTTAAAAATATATCCCATGATTCCAGACTTAAATGAGAACCTGGAAACGTCACAGAAGCGTGTGCATTACAAAATAAAGCCTGACCGCGCGACGCCCTCTACCGGACATGACGTGAAACAGCAGACACGCATCAGCTCACCCAGTGTAAAGAACACAAATGCAATTATTAGCTGGGATCCTGGTAACTAAAATGAAGTGCAAGTCCAAATACACTCACTATGAAATGTTTACATTGTGTTAATGAAAAGTATATTCCTTTAATACGTTATAAATTTTAGACATACATATTATTATTATTATTATTATTATTATTATTATTATTATTATTATTATTATTATTATTATTATTACACTGTTCCTAAATAATATTACAACTCTATTATAAAAGGTTACTAATAAAGCAATAGCTTATCAGAATGCTTTGATTTATTATTATTATTAATAATAATAATAATAATAATAATAATAATAATAATAATAATAATAATAATAATAATAACAACAACAATAATAACAACATAAAAACTCCTCTAACACCTGACAAGTAATAGTTTGGAGCCTCAAACGTAGAGATTTCGCCATGTGGCCAAAAACTATGGACATTTACATTTTAAATCTGATTTTTAAAAGTATATGTATACTCAATATATTGCTGTGTGTATTGTGTTCCTTACACAAACCGAATCTTCTGACCATTTTTGTTGTCTAGAAGACTTTTAACTACAAGGCAAATTTCAACAAGAAGTAAATAAAGTAAAATTAAAATTAAACGTGAAAAAACAAACAAACAACAGAATCACATTTCCACATTTGCACATAATAAAAACGTAACAAAACGTGTAAGACTTAAATGTCAAATTCGATATATTGCTATTCGTATATATATAGTATATATACTATACTACTATTACTATTAGTGATTGTGTATAGAGAACATATAGAGTCCTGTCTATTCCTGGGAATCTATTTGAACCAGCTGTGACTGCACAGCAGCATCAAGCTTTAAGTGCACTCATTAACCTCAGGGTGGTCTGTTCATTTACACCTTTATTTGGGCGTTAATTACTTTGTCTTTTTTTGCCTCTCGTCATTAATCAGACATCGACAGATTTATATAAATCCGGTATTTGAAATCTTGGAGAAAACGCAAAATACTACTGTAGTCTATTTTTTTCTCCGTGAGAGAAAAGGTGATTGATTTTAAGGAACCGACGGCTCTTAGTGATATGAAGCGGTTCATTAACCGCGGACACGAAGCCCGAGCTCCTGTGTAATGTGTCACAGGCGCGTGCATCGCTCCAAAGGTTTCCATTACATATTATTTCTGAACAAATGTAGATATGCTGGACTTTTGCGCATGAAGCCGTGCACAAAGCTGAATCTGCTTTCCGGTGGATGGACTCAAAAAATAGGATGGGGGGGGATAAACATGATTTACAAGACATTTTTTTAGCTTGTTAAATTTCTTTGCATTTTTACGTCCAAATAATCTCCTTTCTCTTCTCTCGTTGTGCCAGTGCGGTGCAATATGCAAGCCTTAGTATGACAAGTCAATACGGGATCTCAGTGCATCATTACAGGGACACTTTATTCAAACGCTTTACTTACAAACTAAACGTTAAATTAGATACCAAATGATCTAAACGAAGCGTGTTTATTTTATTAAAAGGGATTGTTTCAAGCTCGTCTTGCTTTGAATCGAAGTTGGTGCGCGCGCGCAAAATGGAGCTTTCCGCACAAAAAAGGGAACGACAGCGCGCGAGACACCAAATGCCCAATTCAGACCTGGAACAGAGACGAAAATGCCCTCTTCCGCTTGCAGTGCTTTAAATGACACAGTCTGCATCCGATCTAAAACAGACACAGAACATGTTTTCGCAGCACGACTCGAAACGGACAGACTCGAGCACGCAGCGCATTTCTACTCGCTATCTAAGTTCGACTCGCTACCTATTTATTAAAAGCATTGTTGGTTATTGTTCGGGTTTTACTAGTGATAATTAGCATGTCGTTTTCGGCGATGACGCGGGTATACGCGCTCTCCTTGTTAATATGTGCCAGGCTAATCTATTCGGGGCCACGTGGCGCACAAAGCCACCTTCCTGTCCGACATTTTTTTAGCAGCACAGAGCTCGCCTTAGGGGACCGGGTGTTTCTATCGGAACCGGCAATAAAAACATACTCGGGGTTTATGCGACCCCCCACTCGGCGTGTGGGCGCGAGATTCGGGTTCCACATCATTACGCCTGAGCCGCAGCGGAGGAGCTGAAACACACGAGAACCTTTTTTCTTTTTTTTTTTAGAGCCATTTTTTTCCATCTTCTCGTGTGGGAGTAGGAATTCTTTTATTCATAAGGGGCATGTTATGCCACTTCCATTAAGCGCCTTTGTATTTGATGCATTAACAACTGATAAGCATTTTTCCCATTTTCATCGGGCAGCATGACTGTGGTACACTTTGCAAAAGAAGAAGAAGGACGAACGTGTCCATTTAAACGAGCATATAAAATGTTAGTACTGATCAAACTTGTAGTAATAGTAATGACAGTTATAATAGGAGTAGGAATGATGATGATGATGATGATGCTGATGTTAACCCACGAATTCAGAAAGGCGCACTTTCAGCCACACAGTGATGACTTAACGCACAATGTCTTTGCCTCAGTTATGACGCTGAATAAATTTGTGTATGAGAATTACGCGATATATATTTTGGGTATGTGATAACCCTTTAACACACTCTCTATTTTGCTTTTAAGGGGGCTTGAGAGGTGGTGAGTCAGCGCGGGGGATGGAAAGCGCCCAGTTGAAGGGCCGTCACTGGGCTAATGCTGAGTGGCAGTCGATAATGCCAAGGCGGATCACACTCTGCCCTCTGGCCCCTAAGCACTGACAATCCAGGTAGAAACACACAAGCTTTACTTCGTTTTGAGCTAATGGTATATGGATTTAGAGACCAATACGTCTTAAAACGTGTCCTCGTTACAACAAATGCACAATATTAAGCCGAGTGAGTTTGTTTTTAGATTGTTTGGAGCATTTTATAATGTGGCAAGATACACTTGTTAGTCCAAAGGTCCTGATCGTGTCATGGAGTTGATTAGTGTTGCCAGAACATGTTGTGACGCATTGAGCATTTTCAGAAATTAAGATTCCGAATAAGATTTTCCCATTATGTGAAGGCGCTGCCACTTACAATGGGACTCAGGAGACGTCAATGTGCACAGTGCGACTAATTAAATGACACGAACCATAAACTGTGATTGGACGGTTTGAGGTGGGTCAAGACTCCCCCAGAGTATTTTAGAAATTAGGCCTTATTCCTAAAGTACAAATGAAGGATATTAAGTTATAACCATGTAAATAAAGTCTGCTACAGAGCAGCTTCATATACGTTATTTGGTTGCATCCCGATGAGTCCTATTTTAAGGAATATTTGTATATAACATAATTGAACCACAAATACACGTAATTCCCACAAATGACAGCCTCTAAATAGGGACAGAATGAGAGGGTGACGCGCGAGCCAGATGGATGAAAGTCGACGATGGGCGCGAGAGACAAAGACTGTCAAATTGGAGGTGCTCGGGAAATGGAGCGGAAATGGAGCGGCGGAGCGGAGCCGCGTGCGTCACGGCGGCCTCAGTCGTTTGACTCCGGTCCAGGTCCGATTAACGGGCAAGTCCCTACAAACACCAGACCGAAGGGGTAAAAGTAGTGATTTTTTATTAGGGGGATACCGAACACTGCCTGAAGATGTGCGTCTTTGCACCAGGAGTCAATTCATTTAGACTCATCTTCAATGATCCTCCCAATTAAATAGGCCCTCACATCATGTATCGTCATTCTGCTTCCGAACCCACGTCAATTAATTAATAAAACGAATTCGAGAACTTGTTTTAAACGATAAAGTTTCTGATTTCCAAGCACGGTGCTCTCCGTTCTTAATGGAGAGAGTTGCTTCATTCATGCCGTTTCCGTTCATTCATCAGAGCAGCGTAACGTACCCTCTGAGTTCAAACGAGACACGAAATTCTTATCAATGAAGGGGGGTGACGTCAAAGGCGGCGCGCTGTGACTCGTCGGTCACGTGTTCCCACACGCCTCTACTTATCGGCGCAGAGCTGTCCGCGGTCCTGATAAAAAAATCACGCGCCACACTGACGTACAACAACCACCAACATCTTTCACATGTGCAAATAAGAGTGAATCTTAAACGAAATATCAGTTTGGGCCTGGAAAACAAACTTTTTTTCTTAATTTCGAATAAATAAGGACTGAAATCTTCGAGCTTCATTCGTTAGAGACGAAGAGGCACAGGAGCACTTCTGAGTTGCAGCTGAATTTTGTACGGGATCGCAGGTGAGTGGCGTGTGTACGCTTTTATTACTCATTTCTATGCACGTTAAAAGACATAGACAGTTAAAATGTAGCATAGGAATGCGAGGTAGGTCTCAGACAAATGTTTTATCCGGCAGCGCTCATGAATGTGTGAAAATGTTCAGCCGAACAGCTGATTTTCAGAGTATCGAATTAAAAATGATCAAATGTAAAAACAACAACAAAAAAACAATGTATATTCAGCATCGATTAAGCTAATGTGATCCAAGATCAGACCTTTTAAAGAATAATCTGATTTCAGGATTTTTTTCTGATAAATTATTATGAGAAAAGTACCTGAGCTTAAGCAGTAGTCCTATAATTCCAGCTATGTCTATAGAAAACGAAATAAATTAAACCGTTTTATAATATGGTCTTATCTAGAATATGACTATGAATACTATGAGATCGCACACAGTAGCTCCATATCTTCCGCTATACAGCATCACGACACTATACGACAGTGTGTTATAACCCGTCTCGCATTCATGTGTGAACTGCATTTTAAAGTTACATTCCGGCTAAGAAAAACTGGCTTAACATTACCAAGGAATTTCTATTTATCATCAGTCTTACGGTTTTGCAGGAATAGCGTCGGAATTCAGTGAATTCGGATATTTGCAAATGAGCAAATAAAGACTAATATGTGAATTAGTCGGTTTTGTGGTTTGTTTGTTTGTTGGTTTTTTGTGGCATACTAGTAGTAATGAGCAAAATAGTAATTCTTATACAAATGCGTATATACATGCATATACAGTATATATATATATATATATATATATATATATATATATATATATATATATATATATATATATATATATATATATATATATGGTCTTTGGTCTTTGGTCATGGAATAATAATTTCATAATTTTATTAATAATAAAAATGATTTATTTCAACCATACAGAGCTTTAAAGGGGGGGTTGCACTGCTGTTAATGGTGCTAGGGTAATAAATTGTATTATGCAGGGGTTTGTGTGTCATATGACTGTATTGTGTAAATGACACTAGGATTGATTCGTTTTGTTTTGTGTTTGTGTTTGCAAGGTGCTCACCCTGTCCCCTCTCCCCAGCCCCATCTGGTCTGCTCTGCAAGGACATGACCTGCTGCCATCCTCCCTCCTCTACTCTCCTGTTAGTCCTGCTCAGCATTGCTCAACAGCTACCTGCTGCTGCCCCACTGCTATCTGAAAGCCCTCTCACGGGCACCAGCAATGAAACACTCTGGCTGGTGCAACCTGATCCAGCCACAGCAGCTGGACCGGTCCGGACACACAGGAAAGTGGAAGCCATCCTCCAGACTCCACTGGGACAGGGACGATTTACAGGCATAGACTCTGCCAAGGCGCTGGTGTCTGTCTTGTTAGAGGCTCTTGATCATCCGGCTAGAGAAGAGAAGGGAGACCATGTAGAGAAAGAGGAGTATATAAATAAGGAGCCATGGAAGGAACTGGAGATGTGGAGGGATCAGGAGGAGCACAGAATCTCTGAGCAAGGCACGGATGAGGAGGAGAATATTGAAATACCACAGTCTGGATCGACTGAGGCGATGCAAGGAGTGGAGAAGAGAGGAGACAAAAAGGTAGGATTAACAGACCCATGGGTTTCAGATGAAAAGAATGAGAATGTAAATGGTGAAAACAAGTTTAAGGAAAAGGAAGGATTTCTGCAGAGTTTGCTCAGTGGGAAAGCAGAGGTCACACCCCAAATTATCACCTCACTTCAGCGTAAAACCAGGGGCTATTTTCAAAACATTGACCTTGGTCTCCAGGACAATGAGATCCTCCCACCTCTGAAGGGCTACAAAGCTTATAACCAGCAGCTGGCCTTGGCCAGCAAGAAGCTCAAGTGGCAAGAAGAGAGACAGAAAAACCCCTCCCAGCTTGAGAGAAACTTCATGGATGATTTTGACTTTATAGACGAGGAAGAGGAGGTCCTTCCACGTGAGGAAGAAGAGGCAAGAGCACGAGCTGAGCAGGAAGAGGTGCGAAGACAGGAGGCAGAGGCACAAGAGGCGCGAGAGGAAGAGCAGAGACTTGCAGACATTGCCTCTGACATGCTTCTGGAATACATGGGGAGGAAACAAAAATCATCTTCTTATATGAAAGACAGGAAGAATGCTTTATTGCTCAACAATGTGGCTGAGGACAAGCGGTCTAACGAAGTGGAGGACAGTGATGATGATGAAATGGACCCAGAGACGATTGACAAACTGATTGAAATCTCTAGTAAACTGCACCTACCTGCCGATGATGTAGTTGAGATCATCACAGATGTGGAGGAGAAGAAGAAGAGAAAGGACCCACCACCCAGCAATGTACCCCGTTTTCGGCCTTTAGTCCCACTTAAAGCCAAACAGAGAGCTCCACATTATCAATACCCTAAGTCCCCAAAGAAAGCTTCTCACAAGATGAACCCATATAAAAAGTGGTACAAGGAGAAAAGTAAATCCAAGTTCAACAAGCAGGACTACTGGTTTAAGCCAGAGAAGCAGTTACTAGCATATCCTTCCTTTCCCTACTATCAGAAGCCATATCGAGCCTATTATCCTGTCTATTTTCCATCTCCTAAATCACGCTTCTATACAAATCCTGCACTCTCCTTTGACTACAACTTTGGGGACCCCATTGGTTTTGGCTTTAAGCCTCCCAAACGTAGGTACAAAGACAGAGCCAAGGGAAGGGAGCGAAACTGGGTGCAAGGGGGCCGCCGGCCCCAAAATGTCTACCCTTTAGCTGACACAGTCATTTCTAACTACATCCTTCCTCATCCCCGAACTTATCAGACGCTCCCTGTGCCCAAAGCCCGCTCTCCTCCAAGTGCAGTGGCACCTGGCTATTATTACCACCCAGACTATGCGTATGACGAGCCAGAACCTGTTCCAGATAGTGATGATGAGCTAGAAAACTTCATTGAGAAGATTTACTACAATCGCAGGTTGTTCTAGATAGTTCTCTATCAGGGGGAAAGACCTGTGATAAACCATAGCGATGAAAAAAGAGTGAGGAGAACAAAGAGAAAAATGGAATGAGTGAGGGATAAGGGCTGAGGAAAGACTAATTCTATGTTACTTCTCCACTCTTGTTTTTTAAAACATTCCAGGTTAGGTCAGAAAAGCGATGTTAATGAGGTACTGGACCCTCTGTGTGTTTGCATTCTGTTCCTCTCGCAGTTTACATTTTCATTTGGTGAGAGAACTTACGGGTGAATTTGACAGGCTTCATTCAGGTATGGTTTTACTCTTGCATGTCAAAACATTTTAGGTGCCAATTGCAAGAGACCCATGTTTACACAAAGATTACTTTTGATGCTTGATTAATTAACGTGATTTTAAAAAAAGGGTCTCAGCTTAGGCTGAAGTCTTGACTCACTAGTGAAATTATTACTGACCCATCTTTTTCATAGGCCATGTTTAGTTGTTATTATCAGTAGTCTTTTTGTCTTAATATGGCTCTATTTAATTCATGTGCATGCAGGTCTTGCACCATTGAAAATAATAACTTTATGTGGAACAAAAACATATATCCACCACAAACTTGAAAGCAAATCTTCCATTCTGTTTAAATACATGCAAAATGGTGGGTGTCTTTAAAGGATGGATGTCATGTGATGGTAGTTTTTTCAGTATTCTTTCACCTTACCAATGATTTACTCTATGCTTCACATAAACATTTTTAAAACGCCTTTATTACTGTTCATGGGTTGCCTCTAGCATTTTATCAACACATTTTATCTTTGTCTTGAGGGTCAGAAGAAAGCTGTATATATCATGTCTATTTAAAAGAAGTTTTAAAACACTTGAAAAGTCTTGAGAAATAAACTGAGGTTGAAACGTCTGCACGTCTATCTGTATTTGCATCTTTAAAAAAAAACAGAAAAAAATATGGGGGAAACTTGCCTCTTTGAAAAACTGTGGTTATTTAAAAAAAATATATACAAAAAAAAACCCTAAGAAAGAAATCTTTAATTGTTTCCACAAGTGAACCAGTCTTGTGAAAGGAATTTGTTGTTGATGTCACCTTCCAGATTGTAAGTTGTACAGTGTGAAATAAACAAGTGTGTGCAATGTGTAAATAACAGCATGTTGATTACTAGTTTTGCTATATGAAAAAAAAAAAATAAAAGCCACTATTTTATTAAAGATCTTTTTTTTAAATGCCTTATTGGAGAGCGTTTGATTAGTCATCCAGAATAATGTGCCTTTTAAGCCTTTTCAAGTGCACTGTTTCATTTTACATTCGACAAAAGTGGACTAACAGATTGTACAGCGTAGCATTGTTCCTATTCACCTGCCTGTAGCATTGACCAACTAAAGCCTTGTATGATGGATTTCTAAGCTGATGTACATGGTCAAAATCTGTGTGCAAAATAGTCAAAGAAATTTATAGAAATTATAGAAAATGATATTCTCATACAAATATATGAAAAATAAACAAAAGAAGGGATATATATATATATATATATATATATATATATATATATATATATATATATATATATATACGTGTATATATATAAAAGCCTCATTTAAAAGATAAATGTCAAAGCTAGGCAAAGGTCGGATAATTCTGCATATTAAATATTTTCGACAAATGATCAAAACATCAAGGTTTTCCACATTCTTGCATTTGCAGATGTACAGCTATATGCAAAAATGCACACCGAGCCCCTAATGACTCTATAAATCACATGCCATTGAAAAATAAACCTCCATTTTCTCCAGCCAATTGACTATGATGGCATTCAATGAAACGAGGAGACATGAAGGAGTATATATGAAAGAGTCATTCACAATAGTAGAGAGAGAGACTGGAATGTAAAAAGGCTATTGATGTGACAGGAATAACTATGGAAACACAATGAAACCAAGGAGGAGGGGAGAGAGAGAGAGAGAGAGAGAGAGAGAGAGAGAGAGAGAGAGAGAGAGAGAGAGTGAGAGAGTGTGTGTGAGAGAGAGAGAGCGAGCGAGAGAGAGAGCTGCAGTGATTAATGAGTCACATGATTGATGGGTGAGTCATCTACTGCCATGCACCACTGCAGAACCTCCAGCATTATGATTTATACCCACTGGACACAAACACCTGCATACGCACCCACCCTTGCCAGATAAAATAGCCATTGGCCTAAGGTAGGACCTCAAGTATTAGTGTATGGCAACACACATATACTCATAAATTCACACAAACATTTACCATGTGTTCACAGGGATGCAAGACTCGAAAGCCATTTTAGTAACAACGATTGCTCTCTAATTAAATGTAGATGAATTACCGCAAAAGAATCATTTTGACCTCTAAAGGAACAGTTTGCGCAAATGGGACACCCATTGTCCTAATGAAGTGTGCATAATATTCATGAATTGTGCAACCAACCACTGGTCAAAACTAGCTTCATTTGATTGTCAGTGTTAATTAAGAAAAAACATTAATTAATGCAAAAAAACACACCAATATGTCTTTCAAAACTGATTTTCAAGTAGATCTGATTAAAATCCCAGTTTTAAAGATTTGAAATTGTTTATCAATCCAAGTTTCCATGAGTGGTTGAATATGAAACCACTGAGTCAATCAGCTTGAGAAACCAAGTACTTCACCACATGCTGTGGTTTTTTTAGAAGAAACTGATCAATGAACAGAAGAGAGTGTCCTTTTTCAGCCATGGTAAACGGGTGTCATAGTGTCATAAGCACTTATAGCCACCCTGTGCACATCCACTTAACATTTTCACTGCACCATGGAACAAATGAGTCTATTACAGTGTAATTACCATAATGGTGATATAGCTATTCAAAAACTACACTGACAGCCATGCTGTTCATGTATGAACTATAACATACAAACAGATTTTCATGTAAACAGTGTATCCACTCATATCAGGTTCACCACACACACACACACACACACACACACACACACACGCACGCAACAGCTTGTATGCCTGCACAAAATCAAGCCCTCAGAAATGTAGTCTATGGCAATGACGGCAGAGGCACAGATACTTCAGATATAAAAACGGACGGATAATTACTCTGAGTCATACACAGTGCTGGAAGCAGCTCTGATGATGCACTCCTCTGAGCCAACCAACCAGTGCATGACAGAGGTTCAAAAAATGGCCAAAACACTCTCCACTTAAACTTTCCCAGTGACTAAAGCACATCTTGCTCACTCCCTATATTCCCCTGATTAGTAATAATTGAGCCAATTTGTTTAGAGCTCCATGAGATCATATTGCTATTCACTTGATCCTCTTTTATATTCCAAACCTGCATGATGATAATTGCAGTATAATGATCATCTCCCCTGCCTGTGCAGGAGCCGCCGCTGCTCAGATTGTCTTCATGATGCTCTCGGAGCTGTCTTACAGAGGTAAACAGGTTGTTTTGCAAATTCAGATCAGGACATCCTGTGTGCTCTGAATAATACTGACATTCGAAATGTGTTTGTGCCATCAGGATCTGATATCTAGCAAACATAGCAAACTTTTTTATGTCATTGTTTCAAGACATGGCATACATACATGCAGCAATATCCAGTGTTTTATGTTTACAAGTGTCAGATACTGACTAAAGCTTGTAGAGAATGGCAGCACACTGCTGGAGGCCAGACATGTTTCAATAACGCTGTAATTATACTAAGACATGGAACATTTAACCATAGCTGCAGTAAGTGTCAAGCCCAGATTGTTATATGATTAATTTGCTTGCTAAAAGCACATTTCTAATTGGGAGAAGTAAAAAGTGTCGTGAAGGATGCACACACACACACACACATGCACGCACGCACGCATGCACACACACACACACACACACAAACTCTGTGTGCCTTCACAGCCAAATCATTATCATCGCTGTTAGAAACACCTGCAAAAAATATAAATAGAGAAAACAGTGAGGCAACAGCATTACCACTTAATCCTATGTTTCAACGGGTGCTGTTCGTGCCAGAGGCAAGGCTGAAAAAGCGAAGAGGAAAAGGTGAAGAGGGTGAGAAATTGATGAAGTGAGAGAGAAAGGGGAGGCAGTAAAAGAGAGAATGGGGGTGAAGCTTTGAGTGACTCACCCTGTGTAAGTGCGCCTCGAACAGCAGCATAAAGTGGTGGACCACCTCCACATTAATGAGCTCACTGCACAGTCATAAGCACTTACATTCGCTCTCGGCCTCCACTGCACCATTTCCATGCTAGAAAAAAATGAATACACACACATATACAGTACACTGACAGAAACAAAGACTACATATGGCTTTCAGGGCATGTAGTATACCACATAATGAATAGGCTGAGGAATGTTAATGAGAAATCTGTCTATAAATGAATTCTATACTCACAAATCACTAAATGTATGCATTATTTATTCTGATAATTATATAGGTGCAAAGACAGCAAATACACCTGTACACTAAGGCTGTGTTTTATAACAGTATTACTAAACAATACTGTGTTTAGTAACAGTGTCAGTCACACTGTGACACTCAAGATGGCCTTCGCTTGCTCTTTACAGCAAATCTGCTTGTGAGCCATTCGGACTCATCCATTATTAAACTGTCAAGAGTTTCCGTTTCACAGAAAGCAAGAAGACAGAGAAAAACAAACAGCAGTGTGCTGCAACAGGAGGAGTGTTCAGTGACTGGGTAGATGGTATGCATGAGGTGAGTGACCAGATGTTTAATGACAGATGTAAGGGCATGCAGGGCTTATGTTAAGAGCAGTCGTTTTAGATATGATTCACAGTTGGATTCATTAACTTCTGGGGAATACCTTATGATAAACAGGAACTGGGCATTATAATGTTAATAACTGACTAATGTATAGCCTTGATCTTTTTTTAAACAACATAAACATTACAGCGAGAAAAAGACAAACAGTTCAGTCTTCTCCAAAGCGTTTTGTATAGAATCCAACCAAACAGTATGAGCAGAATCAGGTGCTTTTTTTTTGTTGAATGAAATGTAATTCTAGCAAAATGTGTGACAGCATGATCATCCCAGGACTACACTAGTAGTGCCTTATACTGTATCACTCTACTGACTATAATTTTATATCTCATCTTTCTATTCTGTCACTTATTTTCTATTCAGCCTATTTCACAGAGCTCCATTGAAGGTGACAGTTAAAAAGAAGCTGAACTTCAGATGAAGGAACATGTGCAAGGAACAATCTTCTGAAATGCCCAAGAAAAAACATTCAGCTGGAGAACAGTTTCACGTACAGTCAGGACTTAAGGAGCAGTCTCAAGAAAAGTCTGCACCCGGAAAACAGTTTCAAGAACAATCAGAACCAAAGAAACAACCTACAGGCACAGAAAGTATGTTTTTTTTATTATTATAATTATTGTTGTTGTTGTTGTTGTTAATATTCTTATTGTTGTTTTCATTTCTATTAATGTTATTGTTCTTCTTAATAGAGGTAGTTCTACTTGCAATAGCAGGCTTTAGTCTTTTAGTCTCAATGCTGCCTTGTTATGTCTTATGCATTTAACTGAAATGAAATAAAACATAGTCTTTAGAAAGATGTGGATTAATGCTGTTTTCAAAATAATGTTTATGTTAACATTACTCAGGCATGGAGCTCTGCTGGTACTGCATGAAATCTCATTCTCTGGCAGAGTTCAACACCCCACAGGTACATTGGTTTATCAGTGCTTGTTTCTTGTGGTGCAGTTCATTAGATAGGAAACTGATCTGTCCTTCTGTCTTTTCTGTCGCTATCATTCAGGGTTGGGTTTCACATTCTTACCCTGACTTCCGTCTCTTCTTTCAACCATTTCAGTAAGCTGTAAATTATGTATCTGAGATAGATGTACAGACTGTCGAGCCTGTGTTTTTCTGCTGCACATGCCCTCTAGATGGTGCTGTCTTTTCAATATTCAGTTACAGATGGATTTGGAGAACAGTGCTTTAATGCCTTCCCATGGAGGAGCTCATTTGAGCTATCAGCAAGACCCCAGGCCTCATTTTGGGGTGGCACACTCCTCACGCTCCACATCTTTTCCCCTATGGGGCAAGGAGGGACACAGAGAGATAAAGAGGGAGGCTGATGAGGATGATATAAACTCTATCAGCAACTGCCCATACTGCCATCTGGGACTTCCTCTTGATACACTACGCTGGCATGCGGTAAACACAAGGACACTTTTCAAACTGTCCAAGAAAATAAGTTAGAATGGTGGAAGGAAAACTGCACTGAAAATCTAATAATCCATTAAAATAAACCATATATATGTATATAACTCAATTTACCTCATGACCTCATAGTCACTTCATCTCATAGTAATCCATGTAGGACTATATTGCTTTATTTATTTAACTGTTATAATCTTTATAAAGATGCTGAGATTTCTCCTTTTTTTTTCTTCACAGGATAAATGTCTGTTATTTGAAGACCGCAGAAATGACAATTGAAATAAAATGTCAAAGCAATGAGAAAGGTCAGCTATACGCTTTGATAAAGTAGATCAAAAACAGAATAAGCTTATCAGATATGTCAATTAACTTAATCTCACAGTGAAACGTTGCAACATTGAATAGGAACGTTGCATTCACTAGTAGACTGCTTATTTTGTTTTCAAAAAAAAAAATTGCTTTTAAAAAAAATTATTTATTTTATTGTCAGCATGATACTGTAACTAGTCTTGATTATCTATCTATCTATCTATCTATCTATCTATCTATCTATCTATCTATCTATCTATCTATCTATCTATCTATGTTCAAGATGTATTTATGTTCTATGGTAATACAATTAAAACAGTAACTTTCCTACAATTCTACCATAGAGGTTAAAAAATAAGAAATGCATGATATTTTAAATGCTATTTTATTATATTTGTTTATTTCTGAATAAAAAAGCTATATGCTATCACTGTAATTCCCTGATAGCCATGATTATTGCCACAGAAAGTTTTGGAATTTTCGAGACTTTATCTGACTTATATATTGCATTATTTTAATACATATGAAGTGTGTGGATATTTGTGTAAATGGAGGCCTGAGATTGACTGCCGTCTCGCGCTCAGTGAATTGTCCTGCCATGCACCCAGTGCTCATGGGATTGACTCCAGATCTTCTACAATCATAATCAGAATAAAAAAGCTACAGAATATGAATGAATGGTTGGATTTCAAGACAGTATATCTACCTTCTGGTTAACAAAACTTTATGTGTTTCATTGTTTGAGTTACTAAATAAATGTAAGACTGACAAGATTCTACATTTTTGAAACTGACAAATTCAGTAAGCATTCAGAGATGTTAAGAACGACTTGATGTCTTTTTCCCAGATAATGTGCCTAGCTGTCAGCCACAATCAATAAGCTGTTACCTTCCTGTTTTATTTGACATAAAAATTATTTAAAGCAATTTATTTTTGTCTCTTATCAGTGTTAACAGTGATTGCATTAAATATAAATGAAAAAAAAAAGTCTTTGAAGCGGTCCTTGAAGCGGTCAGCTACAGATGTAAACCTTTAGAGCGGTCATTTACAGATCTCATTGTGTCTGATTTATCTGTTATAATCCAATGACGCTACATATTTCATTTTAAGCTTGAACAATGTTGCATTCATGACTATTTTCCAAGTATTTACAAGATTTTACAAGATTAAAATGTAAAAGATTTGGAGTTCTTTGTATTACTCAAACTGAACATGTTTATTTAGGACAATGAGTCATTCTGAATGTTAGCTACTCTACTGAAAAGAAAGCATTGAAGTCTTGAATACAGAGATGGCAAAATATCACTTTCTTTTCTAAAAACAAAATAGAAGTACAATTTACCCCTGTGGATGAATCATTTTCTTCACACATCCCAGCTTGTTAGGACATGCGTGTCAGAGCACAGGGTCAGAGGGATAAGGGACTGAATCAGGGATCTAAGGGATCAAAGTTGTAGATTAACTTTGGAATTTGAACTCATAACCAGTTTCAATTTTTATACAAAAATCTCCACGTTATTTTAATTGACTTGCCGGTTTAGAAGTCACCACCATAGTATGAAAGAGAATCCCATGACATCTACAGTCCATCCTTAGAACTTAGGGCATACGGCAGGGGATACCCTGGGGTGTCAACCCATTGCAGGGCAACTACACTACAGACAATTAAGAGATGTCAGAAGGATGCCAGATACCTGCAGGAAACCGGGGAGAAATCTCCGAACCTCCAACCCCAAAAGGTGTAAGGCGAATGCACCTACCACGTACCACTTTCTATCATTCTATTTTTTTCTTATTTTAAAAATGAAATACATAAACAATAAATATACAGTAAATAACCTATAGCTCATATATACAACAGGAGAACAGAAGAAAAGAAGCCTAAAGCAGAATCAGTGAGGAGTGAGGAGTCAACCTCAGTTCCTCCATGAGTCAGCCAGTGCTTGCTGAGAGCAGTAGCTTGGTCTGACTCATCAGATAAAGACTTTATCCTCCAGGTTTCTCACATTTAAAGGCGGAAAGCTCACATTTTCATAACCATTTACGAGGTGTGCTGTTCTCTAATGTTTAATCCTTTACATCTGTTTTCAGTCATAGTGATCTGCAGTCTTCTTTAAAACGTCCACATGAACAGTGGATACGAGACATTTGAAAGAGTGAAAACCTTTATGTAGGAATGTTTATTGGTGAGTAGCTTTCAAAACCGAAAAAAAAAACAGTAATTGATTAATCGATGACTTTAGTTGGCTTTTTATGAACGAATAAACACTAGCAACAGCTCATCTAATTTTCCTGATGCTGACCAATAATATTTTTTTTCACGTCATGCCATCAATCTGTAGATACACAGCTAACACTATTGGATAATAGAGTAGAAAGAATATTTGTATAAATTAATAAAACGACACGTATAGACCAATAAGAGTGCAGGGTCGTATAACACTAATTTGAATATTCATGATCATCCCACCGCCAGGCCACAGAGTGGTGCGCGAATGATTGTGTTGGCTTTGTCTGATTGGACACGGCGCACATTGTTGGGTGTCATATTCCGTAAAAGCGCAGTTCATTATTTACATTTAAGGTCAGGAAGATGTCGTCTCTATACAAGCCGTTTTGTGTTTCTGATGGTCCGTGTAAAGATGCGATATGGAGACGTGGATCTCTGCAGCATCCCGCGTGTCATGGTGTCGAAGCGAACGGTTTCACCCCAATTCACAACATGTGTGAAGGAAAACGGCGTTTTGCTGCCGCTGCAACGGGCGGGAGGAAAATCACTCACCCAGGGAAGGCAATTCTTGCAGGTAAACGCTTGAGTGTGTATTAGACACTCTGTTGTCTTGGTCTCTATCCAAGGTGCAGCTGTTGTGTTTTATGTGTATATATATATAAAACAACAAAACAACACCCAGGGCGCAGAACTGGGTCAAATGTCCTTGTTTACATTCACAAAACAGTATAGTGCTCTAGTGTAAACCCTTCAAACGCCTCGTAATGTTATACTTTAATTGTATGATATTGTGACTGGCTAAAGAGTTGACACAGCTAGTGTGCTATATATGACCTGCCATGTACTTCTTCAGCTAGCCAGCCTGCTAATATTAGCTCTCTGTTGTCATCTTCATCTTTATGTCAACATGTGTAGTGTTAGCATGGCGGATATCTCTGTTTATATGACCTACAGAGGGAAAACAACTACAATAAAAATGTCTTCTTGGAGTTAAAAAAATTATAGCGTGGTTAAGAAATTTTCTAGAAATAAACATGAACTTTAAAACATTTTGTAGTATTAAACATGTATATGGAATTAGGATTATTAGGATAGGATACATCTAGATTGATTGATAGAATAACCCCAATGTTTAATAGGGGATTAAAAAAAAAGCTTGATAAATAATTAACAAATAGAAATCTGTAAGAATTCTCATTGTATGCGCCCCCTTAATTTAGTGCCAGTGTAAACAGTTGCCCTTAGAAATGAATGGTGTGACTTGTGTGTTATTTGTGTCACGTGACCTCAGTTTTAATACACTTTTAATAATACTGCTAGTTAAAGGTTGAACATACAGCATCATGAAGTCAACGAGATTTGGATTAAAAATGCACTTTTTTTTTTTTTTATTAAAAAAGAAAGAATATGGCACAACTGCGTCACTGCCTAGAGAAATCCATCCACCAGAAGCCAGATATTTAAATAAGATGATGTATAAGCCATGTTAAACATTACTCTAGTATTTCTGTCAAAATGTTTTTCATCCTCTATCTTCCACATCATACTGGGATTAAAAAGACAAATGTTACCTTCCCTTGTACAGAGAAAAGAATGGAAAGTTGCCTAAAAACTTCCACTACAATTCCATTAGAAATGATGAGTGAATAAAATTTTCAATTTATTGTTTGATAGTTTTCCATATTCTACAGAGATTATCTTAGATAATTGTTTTAATGTTGTTGTTTTTTTTTTATGTGCATAGGTGGCATTGCTGGAGGTATTGAGATCTGCATCACCTTCCCGACAGAGTATGTTAAGACTCAGCTACAGCTGGATGAGCGTGCAAATCCACCTCGGTATCGAGGGATAGGTATAGGGGAAAACTGTCTCTCTTTATTGTGCCTTGGCAAAACCTTGGTTAGGAATAAACTGAACCAAATTTAAATTGAGCATTTTGTAACTAAACTCAGCAGTCCAATAATTGCCTGGGGTATTGATGCCTGTATTAATTCAGTGATTTAAATTCTGAAATTGAGGATTATAAAATGTATGCATGTTCTTAGGGGATTGTGTGAAGCTGACTGTTCAGGATCATGGTTTGAGAGGACTGTACAGAGGCCTGAGCTCACTACTGTATGGCTCCATCCCCAAGTCTGCGATACGGTAAGACAAGTGATCTGAAATGCCTCCTAAATCCACTTGTATGTTTTTTTTTTTTTTTTTTTTTGTTTGTTTTTGTTTTTTTTTAATGTTTCCATCTTCTTATTTTGATGACAGGTTTGGCACATTCGAGGTCCTGAGCAATCCAATGAGAGATGAAACTGGTCGCCTTGATAACACTCGCAGCTTGCTGTGTGGCCTGGGGGCAGGCATCGCTGAAGCAGTGTTAGTAGTCTGTCCAATGGAAACACTGAAGGTTGGAGTAATGAACACATTGCCTAATAAATCTGTACACAAGTAATATCTTCTTTTTTTCCCCCCAAATACTCTACACCAACACTGTTTTATATATGTATATATAATTTCATATAGCAACTAGTTATAAATGAATCAATGCTCCTTATAGAATTGCATAGTGGAATGCATTATGGCAAACATTTGTGGGGAAATGAACAAGAGATTAAACTCAATTAAAATGAAGGAAGAACTTACCCTAATTCAAGGGATTTGGTACTGTCCCAGGTGAAGTTAATCCATGACCAGTGCTCTCTTCGTCCACGGTACAGAGGCTTCTTCCATGGCGTGCGGGAAATAATTCGTGATCAGGGTAAATGTTGGAAAAGGTCTAATTCTATTTGTAATTGTTCACATTTGTTTTTGGTGCATACATCACTAGTGTGAACAGATCTCTTAACATGAAGGTCTATATGTAGCATAAACATTTAAAGGTCATATCTGCAATTTAAAAAAAAAACTATGAATGAAAAATTCTCCAAATATCTGACTAATCTGACTGTAATGTCTTGCCACAGTGTTTAAGTTTTTTTTTCTTTCTTGAATTTAACTGCTACATACAAATGCACAGCCAGGTCAAAATATTCCAATCTGTCTGTTGACCTTTTATAAGTATCCAATCTGTCACCATAACAGAGGTTGTGAAAATACTGAATTTGATGTACGTGTTTTCACAATACTCACATATTTTGGAAAGAATGTTGCACTTTAGCCATATAAATTGTTCCAGAGTATATGTTCAATAATTGCTATGGTATTTAAAACATATAACAGACTAATCTGCTTTACTGGCAGGGGTTCGTGGTACATACCAAGGGCTGACTGCTACGGTACTGAAACAGGGGAGCAATCAAGCTATACGGTTTTATGTCATGAACCTTCTACGCAATTGGTATAAAGGTAAGAAATCGAGCACAACTGCAGTCTTAAAATGTTCAAGGGATTTCAAAGGATTGTGAGGATCAGATTGTAGACTTACTCGGATGAGGCTTTTGCTGTCATCTCCAGGTGATGACCCTACACGTGAGATGCATCCGCTGGTCACTGCTATATTTGGGGCGACTGCAGGCGCAGCAAGTGTTTTTGGAAACACGCCTTTGGATGTGGTGAAGACCAGGATGCAGGTACAATCCTCTACAATCATTGTTTTTATGACCATGAATCTATAATATACAGTATAATTGAAACTGTCAATTAAAATCCTGTAACCTTTTTTTTTGTAGGGTTTGGAAGCCCACCGTTATAAGAACACGCTAGATTGTGCTTTCCAGATACTAAAGAATGAAGGCCCACAAGCGTATGCATAATTTTACATTTTTTAAGCACACTTCCCTTCTCAGCTACACATGTGCTCATATCGAGTCTCATAAATAACATCTTTTACTGTATACTGCAGCCCTGTTGAATTTTCAAATCTGATTGATCAGAAGGAAGAAACTGATGAATAGTCTTTAGAGCAACTCTGATCTCAGTACAAGCTGTGATTCAAATCACATGTTTATATTAATGCACACTTTCTAATTATCATTTCTATATAACACACACGTGAGACTTAACTGTAAGTGGAAGTTTAACATTTATGGAAGGGATTTTAGCATCATTTTACTTGGGATTGAGATTCCCTTCAGCGTCATCAGACATTGTTCTTGTCATGTCTGTTTTCTCAAAATTGCTTGCTAGCTTTCAATAATTGACAAACACAATGTTTTTAAACAACCAATTATTTTTTTTTTTTTAGCAAAAGCCAGTGTGCCTGGATCCTAAACTGGATACAAGATGTAGTGATTTTAGTGAAAGGCTTAGTGTTTTAACATGTTCTACATATCACAGGTTAAATATTATGGTGAATTGTTTTTTTTTTTTATACTGGAGGCAAATTTAAGTAATTCTTGTCCACATCCCTGATGCAGTACATGTTATATTTGGTGATTAGCTCAGACCTTGTACTGAACTTTAAAGACTGCAGTGGAGTTAGGGTTGTGAACCCATGGTATAATGGTCTTGCAGCATATTCTCAACATCTCCTAATTCACAATTCCTGCTTCGTAACGCAGTTTTCTCTCTGCCGCAGGTTCTACAAAGGCACAGTTCCTCGGCTGGGCAGGGTTTGTCTTGATGTCGCCATCGTCTTTGTCCTGTACGAGGAGGTTGTAAAGCTTCTGAACAAAGTCTGGCAGACGGACTGTGCTCTGTAGAGACGATGACTAATGTCGACACAGCTGGCAGTGTCACTCAAGTGATAAGGCTGACTGTTACACTGACCCCTGGCTGAGTGCACTGGGCTAGGCTGGCATCTGCATGAGAGGGAGGGTGGAGAATTAAACTCACAAGTGGTGTTCTGATACATAGCATACTACTCATTCTCCACCAACTGCAGAGTATTATCAAGTTGCACTTTTTCACTTCAAAACTTTCAAAACCATGCAACTTTGTTCAGTCCCATCCTTTTACTCAAAGTAATCCACTTATGAGGCAAACCCCATTGTACGGCAAAACGCACAATTCCCTTGCTCTTAATTTAACCATGTATAGCTATTACATTTTTCTATTAATTGCACTGATATATTTAACAAAATAAAGGAAATTGTTTAGATGTATATGGTTTTTTTTCTCTCTTATTTACTTATTTCTTGAGAATTGGAATTTTGTGGCTGATTTTTAACTCGGACATTCAAGTTCACAAATAGAAGCTATTAAAGGCTGTATGATGCATTTAAATAGTTGCTTATGTGTTTGCCTGGAATTCGTTCACAACCTGTTGGCAAAGCAGGAAAGCAATTAGGAAAACCTGTAAAGATGAACTACTCAACTCTAGCCTGAATTCCCCACACTGTAAAGAAGTGAAGAGAAAGGAACTGAGAAGGGAATTTTTTGATTCAGCTTTAGAGGCTCAAGTTCATATCTGTTCTTCATTTAATCTATATTTAAAAAAAATATTTTTGTTAAATTATGTAACTAGCTTAAGTTTAAAGTACTTGTAGGCTTATCTGAGTGTAATGAAATGGATTTATTTAAGCACAAATTGCTTGGAAACCTTTTGTGTCCTAGAGACATGACATTTGGCTAGTAGGTAGTGTTCCTGCTCACTACTCTGGCAAGAGCAATAAGTCTGTTTGGCATAAAGGTAGCCCTATAGTGCAATAATTTATTCATTTGTGGTTTCTTTTTTGTTTCACATAACTTGGCAAGATCTTTGGGTGATGTTTTGCAGTATTTTTATTGGAAACAAATATAAGATCCAATGATACAATGATAATAATGATAAGATACAATGATACAGAATCCCATTTAGGTATATTTAAATTTTTTGACAGTATAAGAGTTACTGCTTAGATTGTGTGATTGTATCTGGTCATGTCTGAGAGACAGTAATTACTCCCAAGAAATGGCTTGGCAAGAGGAATTTTATTTAAAAAAAAAAATACTAGTTGTTTAATAGGATGGTCTCTGAATAGGACAAGGTCTTAGTGGGAAAACTCTATTCCAACCTCAGTGATTTTAAAAGAAGTGTGAAGTGTGTATGTGTGGGGTTCAAATACTGGGCAATGGTGGCAAATTTGCTTGTGCCACAAATACACCATAACTTCATGCTTCTATGTTTCTCAGGGACATCACAGCAGTACGTGCTGCAAATGTCTTCTTGGCTGATTCAGAGTACACACTGGGGAACTGGTTAATTTGGTTAAGGCTCAAACTGAGACAGCGGTCAGTCGTCCTGTTGGACAGACCAACAGAATGATAAAACTAGGCGCACTGAGGCATCTGTTTCATCGGCTGGTAAATGTACAGTCATGGGGGACGGAACCTGGATCAGCTACCTCCTCCATCTATGTAAGGGGAAAAAAACCCAGACATGCCATTTATTGTCAGGTCATGACGCATACAGTATGTGAATGTGTATAAACGCTAGATATAGCAAAGTAATAAATAAGCTAATTACTCACATCCGTAGACATTTGTCTTTCCCACCACTGGCCACTCGCTGACCATCAGGACTCCAGTCTACAGCAAACACCTGAATGAATCATTGACATCAAGTAGAATTAAAAAAGATCAACAATAATAATAACATTAATCACATTTACTACTTTTGTCATTCTCTTTGGGAAGCGTTCTGTATGTATTAAACAAATTAAATACGACTAAAAAAACTAATGTCCTCTCACCTCGTCAGCATGTCCAGGCAGATCCACACTCAGTTTGCCCGTCTTTACATCCCACACCTTCAGCGTGCTGTCGCTGCTCCCGCTCACCAACAGACGGCTGTCTGCTGACCACGCTACCTGATAAACAGCGGCCACGTGACCCCGGAGTGACGTTAAATACCTGCAAAAGGGAAATCACACAGCAAAGAGTGCAACGTTTATATTGAACTTTTTCTCTTTATTTGAATTTTGTAGTACTTCCACATTTAAGGTTGCTTCAAGATTTTACAAAATAAAAACAAGGACATCTAGGAATAAGAGGGAGAACAGTCTTACAAAGATCTGGAGGACAGTGGATGTGCCTGTATGAGAGACATTCTTGTATTATGAACCACCAGGACACTAAAAGTGAAGAAGCTGAGTGTATGAAATGGGATGTACGAACCCTTAAGTGCTTCTATACGTAACCTGGAAAGAGACGGTTAGCTAACGTACGTGCTGAAGCTCGGCTGTAACCTGTACTAAGTGCTTGACGTCTGAAGATTTAACAGTTTAATTCATCTCTATCATTTCTATTTCTTTAACTTTACTTCCTCTATTTATTTTTGTTTCTATTTCTATACACAATTACTTCTCTAAGATAAGCAAACGATTTCATGGAATACATAGAAAACAAAAAGCAATGTTGAGGCTTCTCTCTTTATTTCTCAGCGAATAATGAGGTGATGCTGAAATTAGGACCAACATCATGTCACTTGAGTGCCATCTACTGTATTTTTCTAGAATACACGTCGGTATGATTTCACATATTCATTCATTCATTCATCTTCTACCGCTTATCCGAACTACCTCGGGTCACGGGGAGCCTGTGCCTCAGGCGTCATCGGGCATCAAGGCAGGATACACCCTGGACGGAGTGCCAACCCATCGCAGGGCACACACACTCTCATTCACTCACGCAATCACACACTAGGGACAATTTTCCAGAGATGCCAATCAACCTACCCTGCATGTCTTTGGGGGAGGAAACCGGAGTACCCGGAGGAAACCCCCGAGGCACGGGGAGAACATGCAAACTCCACACACACAAGGTGGAGGCGGGAATCGAACCCCGACCCTGGAGGTGTGAGGCAAACGTGCTAACCACTAAGCCACCGTGCCCCCCGATTTCACATATTATAGTCAGAAATATTAACATTATACACTTCCTTTACAGTTAATCATTTTTCTGCTGAGCCAAATTAAACAAGAAAAGTGCAAAGTGTCATTCAAAACAGTCCACATTAACTAATTAACTAACTAACTAACTAACTAAATAAATAAATAACAATTTAAGTCTCTGTCATGTTCAATGTCATGTTCAAGTTTTAAAATTTGTGTAATATATTTCATTCTGTCTTTTTAAACAGTGCTGCATCTTTAACCAAACTGTTTAATCCCCTGAAAGTTCCCTGAAATCATGAATTTCAGTGTCATCAGTGAATTTATTCCCAGCATTATTCTAGATGCAACAATCCAAAAAAGGATAAAATATCAGGTTTATTTACATACTTGCCAGTTCTGCCATCCCAGATCTTGATAGACTTGTCGAAAGAAGCGCTTGCAAGCAGTCGTGTGTCAGGGGAAAAGAGCACTTCATTGACCAGAGCCTGGTGTCCAGTCATACGAGCCACAGGTTTCTTCTCCTCTGCTGGATTCCACAGGAAGAGTGTGAAGTCATCAGAACCTGACACCAGTCTCTCAGAAGCTTCACCCTGATTCAGACACAAAGCTCGATAAAGCATTAAACTGTCGACGTACAGTATGAACTAGTCTCATTACTATATACATTGCACTTACTCTGACTTTGTTATATCGCTGCAGTGCTCTCTCTTTGATTTCTTCCACTGCAGGATGCAACCAAACCAGCATTAATCCAACAGTACATCAGACTCCATGACTGGTGTATTATTTATTATTATAGTCTTTAACAAAAAACCTAAACCATACAGTATCATGAGAGTAAACCTACATGGCCAAAAAAAAAAATAAAAAAATACCAGTAAATCATGTCTCCAAAAAAAAATCACAGGCCAAAATCATTCTTTTAAATATCTATTTCTGAAGATTTCATTTGTTTGAGTTGTATTGTACAGTATGAGTGTAGCAATGTGTGTGCTCCCCATGACAATTCATGACAATTCACTGACTTCCTTTTATAGAAGACAGACTAAAGGTGTTTCCTTGCTCGACATATTAGAGATGTCTAAGCGAGACCACCGAAATTAGCGACATTCAAATGATAAAGGTTCAGTAATTCTTAGACTTAATCATAAAATAATCATACCCTATATACCCAATACTCATCTGTAAATATTAATTACAAGCATTGCTAATCTTACATGTCCCAGTAAGGTCCTGAGGGTTAATGGTAGCAGTGGCTGGTTCAAAGGCTCCTGTACGGAGGACGTAGTCAGTGCTGAGAGCCAGCGTGTTCACCCAGTGAGCATGACCCTGCAGCGTTCGACACTGAACCCCCTAGAGCAAGAAGAGATCCAAACACATCTTTGTTTAATTCAGCAAATATAGCACTAAAAAGATGATAATTCTAGTTTTTTGGCATAAATCAATAGAGAATTGCTGCAATAATAAGCTCATAGACACAAATAAAGCGTTTGCTCTTACATCTTTAGCCCTCCAGACTTTAATAGTCCTGTCCTGGGATGAAGTGTACAGAAGGCCGTCGCCTCCCCATTTCACACAGGTCACTGACTGTGTGTGGCCAGTCAGGATCTTATCACAGCGGCTCAGCACCGTGTCCCATATCCGAACCGAGCCATCTTTAGAAGAGCTAGCCAAGTACCGGCATTCAGGGTTCCTGTGGCACAGTGACCCGGCGAACACAGTTAGATGTGTACATAAAAATATTAAAGAAAATTGGGATATTCAGAGGGATGAGAAAAACAAAGCAATAAAGCTGTACTTGTTCGGCTCTAATTCGATCACCCTACATTTTAACATTTGAGTTTAAACAACCTTAACGTAAACACTCTACAATTTAAACATCTAAATCAACAAATAGTTTGGTTTTAAAATGTTTATTGAGGACTTTTTTTAACGATTTAGATTCAAAATAATAAAGACCAAAAGCTGTATCTCACAAATTAGGAACTACGCACACACCATGCCTTACAGTTAATAATAATGCATTAATAATACAGATAATAGATTTAGTGCTGTCTCCTTAAGCGTGCCTGTCTTTACTACCGCACTCATTAAGAGACGCACGAGTTAGCACTTAAGTTGCAAGTTCTGCGAAGATTTAGCTTTCTGTATTTAATTACAAGGCTGTATCCATGTTTTTTTGGTCTGTGATAATAATTGCGCTGTAATAAAACCTGAGATATTCCTGAGGGCTTTTCACACAGCTCTGAACTCTAGAGGAACGTTTTTGTAAGACGCTTGTTAGAAAGTTACAGCTAGATTCTTAGAAATAGAGAGCCAATCAGAAACTGTACAGCATGTACCTTAAATCACGGGCTCTAAGTAAACAGTAGTGTAACGGAAAATGCGTCAATTGGAGTAAAGAGGAGACGGTTTTATTTTTACAGTCAAGGTCAGAAACTGTGAGTGTGATCACAAGCACAATGATGTATTTGTCCAATCCTGGTTTTTTTACACCACAAACAGGCAAATAAGCAGTTTAACCCTGGTTTAAAGAATCTATATAATATGTGAAACGTTAGTTTATGAACACCTAGGATTAGTCACTAACCCCAGGTAAAGTATGAGCAGTGAGTTACGTGAAACAAGATAGCCCAGGATTCTGCTTACCGGAGTTTACGATCATCCTGTTTCATCATCCTCATCCTAACTATTTTGAGTATGGAATTCCCTTTAGATGTCTTTGACTCTTTTTAGTATATAGCTGTACAAGAGTAATGATTTCTAAAGTATAATTAAATTATTGAGAGTAATGCAGAAGAAGATGGGTTTACAATGTAGTTTCCCTCTAGACCTTTTCCTCATTGTGTCAGAATAAATTAAAGGTTGTTTCACCATGACTGGTGCGTCCATCTTGCTCATTAATGATCTAACTCAACATCTGGATTCCTGTAAGGCTGCTTTGTGATGATGTCTATAGTTAAAAATACAATACAAATAAAATTGAATGAACTGGATTCAGGTACACAATTTTGGGAAGTTTAGATTATCTGGGTGTCAGATCTGAATAACGAGCGACCCGATCCGTCCCTGCTTTGTGACTTTATTGTAAAACTGAAAATGAATGTTCCTGCAGACTTTCTGTAGATGATTTTAATAAGGCCACAGTAACAGCATTTCCTGGCACAAGTAACATAAAATGCGAACAATACTTACAGGTGTAATGGCTCCCAACTCAGCCAAGTGATCCATTTAGTGTGTCCAGTCAGAGTCTTTCCTATCTGCTGTCCTGTTACCGGGTCCCACAGGAGAATCTATTGTGTACAAATTTACAGACACTGTTGGAATTTTAAAGACATAGCTGCTGTTTTGGAAGTAGCATGAACACGTACCTGACTGTTTTTACACCCTGACGCTAACTTTTTGCCATCTGGAGACCAGGCGATAGACAGAACCCAGTGTTTATGGCCTTAAACACATAAATGATGCATGTTAGCCTTAGAAGGTATATAAAACACAATCAGAAATCGGTTGTACTGAAGTGCAGTAAATCTTCAGTGACCTTTGGAAGTGTGATGAGGAGTCTCCGTGGTCAGATCCCAAAATCTCACGGTCGTATCTCCAGAACCACTAGCCAGATATCTAAAGACAGATCAAACACAGGGAATGGATTCTTTAGGACAAAATTTAATTGTTTCATAGACAGTGTCAGTAATAAAGCCTAATACTGGCTATTTCTATTTCGAGTTCAATTCCATATGATTCTAATTCTCACTCACTCATTTTCTACCGCTTACCCGAACTATTGATTATAATTCTTTAGACATAATTTACACTGAAAAATAAAGATTATTCATGGACACTTGTTCCACTCACTTCCCAGTAGGACTGAAGGCCACTGAGATAACAGCCTCAGTGTGGCCCTCCAGCGAACTGGTACAGCGAGCCACGGCTCTCACGCGGAACACGGCTTGTGGTTGGTACACTACTGGCAACACCTGCTCCGTTTCCACACCAAGAGTCTGCACACAAGCCCCCAGGGATGACACCACTTCAGCATCGTGCACGAAAAACAGCAGCGGCACCGGCTCTTCCTGAAGAGACAGAGACAGAGAGAGAGAGAATAATATAAAAGTGTACAATAATCACAGCTCAAGTTCACAGAGTAACAAATGAAAAACAAATGCATAGAATAAGTATCTTTAGAGTTTACCACTGAATTAGTCACAACATATCAATTATTTTGCACAAAACGAAGCATGATAAACTCTATGTTGCAGTTACCTTTTGTAGCAAGGCATTACAGACCAGCTGCAGCTTATCTGGGGTTATGTTAAGTGGGACATCAAACGGAGATCCGAGAGGTTCTCCACCTTCATCCTGAAACTGGATTAACATACGCTCCACGTCCCCACTCATTTTAAGACACAATCTCACTCTGTCTGTCAAAACAGGCGAGATGAGCGAGATAGGTGAAATGAGCGAGATGACATTTACAGATACTGCAAAATTCTAGCACAAAAATGGATTCTCATAATGAATAAATAAACATGACAGCCAAGTTTTTAAGGAACAGTTTATAATCTTTAAGAACTGCAAATGTGGCCATATAATTTAGTGAAATATGATTCTGAAATTGTATTAATAATAATAATAATAATAATAATAATAATAATAATAATATATTTGTAACTTTAAAACAACAATCTACACCTTACGAATGTATAATGACTTTGATTAAATAATATTTAATATTTATGACATCGTCATAACATGTTATAAGCAATAAACAGAATACATACACTAGAAACATAAACTAGGTAAAACATGACAGGCTTACAGTTAACAGGTTATTTGTTAGAATGCTCTCATCTTTGAGTATACCATAGTTATCTTTCCTCTTATATTTTAAAAGATCTATTAATGATGCTCTAACTACTCTTAAAAATGACATAATGCATCGCCAATTCCTAGATCAAGCTTGATCATCGTGATAATCATGATAAACATGATAAACTCATACACAGAATGTTGCCAGCTTGTTACAAGGTTTATTTTTTTTATTGATCTTAAAGCTAAAACCTACATCATTCAGATAACAACACATACTGCACTAACGTACTCAAGAAGACACGGTTTACACTTGGAATAAAACAAACGATCACGTTATGGCGAAGAATTTACCTTTCACACGTGTATATAAATATATCGTCAGCCGGCGCACAACTGTGACGTATACGTCACGGACACGTCACGAACGCGACACTCTTACATCGAATTGGAGCTAGCTGTAATAGCAGTTTTAGCTGAAAAATCGGAGTCAACCGTCAAGTTAAAGTCACACAAAATGGGTGGGAAAAATAAACAAAGGACGAAAGGAAATGTTCGGGTAAGGCAGATAGACGTTGTTGTGAGGTTTGTTGGTTTTCAGGCTGGTGAACGTGTCATGGTGCTAAAGTTGTGCTACTTCCAGTTGTGTTTACTGTCAGGTTCCGGATGTGGTGTTTTATTTTGGCATAAATATACTACACTAAACATAATTTGTTAAAAAACAACAACAAGGCGTGATAGTGTATAATCCCACATAGTGTTAAAAACATTTAGCTTTTAAGAAACAACACAAATACACAACCAGCTCCTTAGCACATGGAGCAGACAGGTTTTATTAACACGACTACAAAAAAAATGGCTGTCATATAAAACTTATACAAAATGTTTATAAAGCTTCACTGAACACAACGAATTTTTAGTGGAACCAATCTGTATGTTCTAGGGAACAGTTGTATTCATGTTGTGGTGGATAAACACTGGTGCTATATTAGTCAAGTCAAGAAGCTTTTATTGTCATTTCAACCATATACAGCTGTTGCAGTACACAGTGAAATAAGACAACGTTTCTCCAGGATCATGGTGCTACATAAAACAAAGACAGGGCTAAGGACTTAGTAAGTAGTCCTAGCCACATAAAGTGCAACTGTACAACCTGGTGCAAAAAGACAGACAAGCCAGTGCAGGACAATACAAACAAGACAGACAAGACAGTGCAGGACAATACAAACAAGACAGACAAGACAGTGCAGGACAATACAAACAAGACAGACAAGACAGTGCAGGACAATACAAACAAGACAGACAAGCCAGTGCAGGACAATACAAACAAGACAGACAAGACAGTGCAGGACAATACAAACAAGACAGACAAGACAGTGCAGGACAATACAAACAAGACAGTGCAGGACAATACAAACAAGACAGACAAGACAGTGCAGGACAATACAAACAAGACAGACAAGACAGTGCAGGACAATACAAACAAGACAGACAAGCCAGTGCAGGACAATACAAACAAGACAGACAAGACAGTGCAGGACAATACAAACAAGACAGACAAGACAGTGCAGGACAATACAAACAAGACAGTGCAGGACAATACAAACAAGACAGACAAGACAGTGCAGGACAATACAAACAAGACAGACAAGCCAGTGCAGGACAATACAAACAAGACAGACAAGACAGTGCAGGACAATACAAACAAGACAGTGCAGGACAAGACAGACAAGACAGTGCAGGACAATACAAACAAGACAGACAAGCCAGTGCAGGACAATACAAACAAGACAGACAAGACAGTGCAGGACAATACAAACAAGACAGTGCAGGACAATACAAACAAGACAGACAAGACAGTGCAGGACAAAAGGTTACAAGATAATACACAAAATACAAAAAAGACAGTAAACAAAAACAGCGCCGACCGACCAGTGTCAATACTGTATGTAAATACTGTAAGTTCAGACAATATTGCGTGCAGTAATACTCGAATGAACACAGTTTATTAGCAGCAGGTCCCTGAGATAGTGTATACGATTGTGCAGGAGCAAAATGACTGAAATGTTAGACAGTGTGTGCAAAGAGCAAAGAAGTAAAAAAGTTATTATTATTATTATTAGTGAAATAATAATAATAATAATAATGCTTTACCTCAGTGACCAAACATATTCACACCCATATTTATATCTCAATTTCGTTCCAATTTCAGCCTTCTAGCAGTGGCAGAGCTGCTGAACTGTTAGCTCGGGGAAATGGACTGGTCCCTGGGTTTGTTGGATTTGGGGTTTCGACCTCAAAAGAACCTGGATATGTTCCTGCGGTCCATGGTGCCGAGGAAATAGACAATCTGGTGGATGCTGATTTTCGGTTGGTTTTGAGGAAATTGTCCAAGAAAGATACAGTCACGAAACTGAAGGTGAACGTGAGCTTTGTGTAAATTGTCTGTAGTAACTGGGTAAGGTCAAGAATCCCAGTTCATCTGGATGGAAAAGTGTGTAGGTGATTTACGTAGTTCATTTCTTATGTAACTCCTTGTGCTTGCAGGCTGTACAAGAATTTGGAGCTATGTGTCAAGAGCGTGACTCAGACATAGTCAAAGGGGTTCTTCCATACTGGCCGCGTATATATTGCAAAATATCAATGGTAAGACTTCATGATTTAGTGTTAGTTATTTAATTGTGTTATCCTCCTCTATTCCTCCTATAATTTATTGTTATACACCTACTGGCAACTTTATTCAGAACACCTGAACATCTGCTGATGCTGACCTGTTCACATCAACCACCAGAATGACAGAATGTGTGTTTGTTGATTGGAAAAAGATCACACAACATTTTTCCATTCTTGAAATTTTCAGTTTACGACTGTAAAGAATAGTTATTTAAGCTTGAATCAGTCTGATTTTTCTTTTCCGAACTGTTTCATCAACAAAACATTTCTGCCAGTAGAACTGAATGCACATTGATATATTTTGCCCCAGCTATTCTGTTAATTCTTTAGATGCCATGAAAATCACAATTATTGTCTTTTCAGATGTTAGATGTGTAAGTCTTGACATGTATCTGTCTGATTTTATGCATTGACCTTCTGCTACATGGCTTATTAGATATGTGCATAAATAAACATGGTGTTCTTAATAAAGTGGATATATATGTGTATGATACCATTTACTGCATAGTTATAACACTGATATTGTGTTAGGATCATGATAGACGACTTCGAGAAGCCACACAGCAAGCATTTGAACAGCTGATTCTGAAAGTCAAGCGTAACCTCGCCCCATACCTTAAAGGATTAATGGGTCACTGGCTCATAGCACAGTGCGACATCCATTCTCCTGCTGCCTCTGCTGCTAATGTCGCCTTCCAGGCTGCTTTCCCGCTTAACAAACAGTCTGAGGCTCTCAGCTACTGCAAAGATGAAGTATTGACCGTAAGTCTAATTAACATGACTCACAAATGTGTCTTATTATTAAGCTGTGGAAGATTTCATTGACCATGGGAATGGCCTAATCTTAAGCAATGCTTTTCTACTTTGGTTCCTGTAGGTGCTCCAAGACAATCTGCTCAAGGAAACAGCCGACACTCTAAGCGATCCACAGTACGTGTAGTCATTAAATAGAAACTGCATGAAAATCATGAACTTTGAGGTTTCATGGCAACAAGGCACATTTTTTTATCTTATTACCTCAGAGATAAAGTGAGGTCATTGCCATTTATAGCTGCTATAACATAAGAGATAACAGGACCTAAACATTTCACGACATTAAAATATAACTACAAATGCTAATGTTCTGGCATATTGTGATGTTTTTTTAATTGTCTTAAAATGCATTATTTAAGTAATTATTACTGCTTTTTTATCCACATAATCCACATAACGGAGTTCCTTATGGAAGTTGAACTGTATGTGATGTACATGTGCAGGATTGTACCAGAGGAGGAGCGACAGGCAAAATACGTGCGTGTGCTGACCAGCTCGCTGCTGGCTCTCAAGAAACTGCTCAACTCTTTATCCGTGTCCGACCGGGAGGCTCTCAGCCAGCGGCTCGTTCACATAATCTCACAAGGGAAATTCTGGAAGTATAGCAAACATAACACCCCACAGGTGAGCTGGATAAGATAAAAAAAAAACATGCTCTTGAGCATTATTAGACTTTCTTTTTCATCAGAAGAATAATTTATTACTTTTTTCATTATCTTATTTTCCAATTATTAAGCTAAAATGTAATTCTTAAACACAATTAAAAGTGACTACATTTACATTTACATTTACAGCATTTGGCAGACGCCCTTATCCAGAGCGACGTACATAAGTGGTGTCTAATAAGTGGTGACTAATGATGAATGATGACAAACTGGAAGTTTTGGTTTTTCCTCCAGGTCAGAGGGGCGTTTTTTAAAGCGGTAGCTGCGTTGTGTGAACTTGTGCCTGAACTTATTCAGACCGAAGCAGCTCGAGCTTCTTCTGCTGTACTCCTAAGTATCAACGACTCGGATCCTGTCGTGTTGCCGCCGCTTTGGGAAGCTGTTCTGCACATTATCTCAAGTATACAGGTCAGAACCTTTAATGCAGTCTTGATGCGAGTGATAATACTGTTTTAGTTACAATCACTGTGTTTGAAGCAGGAAACCTTTGGGATGAGAAATTAAATATAGATGCCTATGGGTGAGAATGGCTGTAAAAATAAGGAAGAACCCTTAAGGGGAACCAGACACTAGTCTCAAGATTGTACAGTTTATATTGGGGCTTCAGAACATTATCTACGGATTTTCATGTGGACATTTTTAATGAGAGTGTTGGATTGTCCCTCATCGGATCCTCAATGTTCTGCAGGATTGTTGGTCTCATGTAAACGCTCAGAAAGCTGTTCTGCCCAAGCTTTGGGCTCTGTTGAGAGAAGGAGGACGTGGTCTGGCAACCTCCCTCCACCCCAACATGCTTCCATTTATCAGCAAACTGCCAGGAGACGTCACTGAACCTAAACTAGATTTCTGTAGCACGTTCCTCTCTTCCATTATTAAAGGGTAAGACACTTCTATCACTTTATCATGTAAATCACTGATTTGCTTATTATACATTCTTTGGATCTTATATTGTTTAGACCTGTAGAAGTTCTCAAATCTGATTGGCCAAAAGGTGTTCATTGATTTTCTATAGGAAAATGTTGTGATGACTGTAAGACAGACATTTTTAGACTAAATTATATTAATTCCCTAGTGCTGCTTTTGAACCTTGCAAGTGGGTCAAATGATAATTCGTTCATTTTGTAACATCTGTGCGTTCAAATTCTATTGAGTGTAAAATACGTTTTTCTTCCCCAAACAACAGTCTGTATAGTTATAATTTTATAATTAGATGCAACAGCAAATTCAGCTCATTTATTCATTGCAACTTTTTTTTTTATCACTTGATGGACTTCAGAGTTAAAGGGACAGGGTTAAAGTTTCTGAGCAGAAATTTGAAGTTCAAGCACTTTTTCTTTCTGCTGAAAGTCCAGGAATTCTGAGTTATAATCGAGTCATATTTTTAGTCCCTTTAGTCGAATGCAAAATAACGTAACAACTCATCTTCTTACCTCTAAGATAAATTGAGGGAATTGATGTGTATAGCTGCTGTACCATGAGAGACAACAGGACCATGAGAGATAAACATTGCACAACATTAAACGTAGATATAAATGGATAAAGTTTTGTCATTCAGTGAATACATAAATAAAACAGTTGGTATAATTGTGGTCAAGGAGAATGAAAGCACAGTTAAAAGCCCTAATACGTTCAGTGTTGTAATGTAACGGAGTACAAATACTTCGTTACTGTACTTAAGTAGAAATTTCACGTATCTGTACTTTACTTCGCTATTTAAATTTGTCAACTTTCACTTTTACTCCACTACATTTCCTAGATAAAATGTATACTTTTACTCCGCTATATTTCCACTAAGCATCTTTGTTACTCGTTACTACAAAACAAAATCAGAAGAAATGTGTGCGACTGCAATAAGGGAGGTTTGGCGAATCACTGCTCCTAGATTGCATTACGCTCCGCACGCTCTACGGAGAAGCACAGGAACGCGCAGCGTGCACGCGCAGTCAGAGCTGGAGGCATTTATCTATAACGGTAATCGGCGGAAAGCCGCAAAGACGGCAACCAAAAGCAGTGAAATGTCACTATTCTTATTACCAGAGTTGATAGCACAAACAAAATATTAATGCAAACAATCCATTCAATACTAAATAAAAATAACATTTATTGATTTGGTCTTTGTCTTGTGAATATTTTTTTTATTAATGACTGCATTCATTGGACACACTGTTTGTAGAGAATGCAAACATACATGAACTGATTTTATTCAAGACTGGCATCATTACATCATGCATAAAATTTTGGTGTCCACTTTTGCCATTTAATAATAGCATAACTTTTGGCTTACTATGTAGTCATATAATATAAAACTCTTCTTGTTTTAAATTCTCACTGAGGGCTAAACCCCCTAAAGGTGAAATCCTAGAACCACCCCTGATCTTATGCCTACCGAAAATCACTGAAATTTTACTTTTTACTTTTATTTCAAATACTTAAGTACATTAAATATCAGAAAATTACTTTTGATACTTAAGTACAGTATATATCAGATACTTTAAGACTTTTACTTGAGTAATATTCTAAAAGGTAACTTTCACCTCTACCAAAGTCTTTTTCTAGTACGATACTTTTACTCAAGTATTGCTTTCAAGTACTTTATACAACACTGAATACATTACCTGTCCTTGCTCATTGTTTGATGTTTGCTCTAGTCTTTCCAGTGAGCGTGCATTAGTCAGCCCATCAGAAAGAGCAGCCATTGTCTTTGCTACCATGGAGTCCCTTCGTTTTCTTCTGCTACAGAACGTGGGAGAGGATCCGGAGCAGCGAGCCATACAGAACATGCTCCTCTCAGAGCAAGTGAGTGGCTTTAGAGCAGACCTTACATTCGGCTGAATCTTTGCTTGATTTTACTTAGACTTCTGTTTTAAGTTGCATTGTGCAAAGGTTTCGAGTCTAATTAGCTATGAAGCTTCCAATGGCAAGCCTAGAATATAGATTATGTAAAGTTATTTTTGTATGTATCTAAAAAAAAGATTTTTAGAAGGGGGTAAAGAAAAAATCATAATAATTAGTGTTTGGTATATAAGTTAAAAAAAGACTAAAACAAAAGTTTAGCATTAGCATTCGTCTGTAGCTTGAGCATGTGAATTTTTGCAGATGTTTTAGCAAAATTAGGTAGCTAGTAGCTTTTTTTTACTCCATACATACAGTTGCTAAGGTATGATTGATCAAATGCTGTTTTGAAAGCGTTAATTGAATTTTTTTATGAAATAGGCTTTTATTGTCTTTGTTTATATATTAATTGCAGAATTGGTGAAGCTGTTTAATTTTTTGCCTTTTTGTAATTTACACCGATAAACAGTGTCTCCATTGTTATCTTTTCATACAGCATAACAGCTTTGGTTGCTTCTCTTTCTCACCTCTGCTTTTTTTTTCTTTCACCTCTCATTTTGTAGCTTATCCCTTTGATAGACAAAGCCCTTGGAAGCCAAGCATTGCAAAGCGGGCCTCTGTTCCCTGAGATCACAGAGATGCTAGTCTCATGGGAGAAGCGTGCAGTGGGAAACGAGGCCACCACTTTCCTCAGACTTCTGTCAGATTTCTGGGAGGGTTTAGGCTGCATCTGTGTACAATATGTGGATCGTGAGGAGCAGCAGGTTGAGCAGGTGGTGTTGCAAGGCATTGCTTCACTATTGCAGATCATGCAGAATCCAGACAGCTATTGCACCAAACAAGGGAAGAAAAAGAAATCTGTTAAGGTATGCTTCTCTGAGGAAGAGGTGAAAGTGCATGCAGAGGAAAACCTGAGCCAAACTCCAGACATGGAGACCTTAAAGAGGCAGGAGAAGCAGCAGAATTCTCCCCTGAGGAGCAGCCACCTGTTGGAGCTGGTCTGCCAGCTGGCTGAACTGAACATGGTGTATGTGAGTGAGCGTGACTCAGAAAGGCACCTGCGCTTCCTGGCTTTATTGCTGCAGGCTTTCCCAAAGGCCGAAGTTTTCCAAGGGCTGCTCATACCAGATGATGGGAAGACAGAGGCGGAATTGGGGACTGAGTTGACAGAAAATCCAGGCATCCAGTTCCTCCTGCAGAGGGTGATGGTTTGGCTCGAGCAGGACGACAGGAAAGACACAGACTTCCTTGTGGACATGTTGTTCAGTTGTTTGCAATGCTGTGGCTCAAACACAGAGCAGACTCTTGTACTCAACCACATCACCGTAAGACATCCAGTCCACCTAATTATACCATGTGGCCAAAAGTATGTGGACACTCGACCATTACACCCATATTTGTTTTCTTCGGAATTTGGAAGCACACAATTGTATAGCTGGTCTTTGTATGCTTTTGTGGCTACATTTTGGAAAATCACTACAGTCACGATCCAAATTTCATTAGAAAGCCTTCCTAGATTAAGAATAGGAGTTCAGAACGGTCAGCTTTCATGGTCTGGTGTCCACATACTTTTGGCCTTATGCTGTAATTTCTAGTGAATCTACTCCGAAAGGCACTTTTCTCATGTGTTTTTTTTTTTTTCTTTCTTTGTTTTTTCTCTCTGTGTAGGTGGACTTAAAATGGGGTGTTATTCTGCAGATAATTGAAAAGGTATGTTGAGACAGGGTAGTAGAGTGTAGGGTGGGATATATCAGGTTATATCATGGTTATAGAATATATCATATCACAGTATATGCATCTATTGCTGTTTCACATTTTTACCATTGATTTGACTGATGATGACAATATGATTTTATTGTGTGTGTCAGGCATGTGCTGATGCTGGGTGTTTGGAGGTATGTGTAGGATGGTTCAGAGGGTCTGTTTTAGGTGAGCGTGTGGTTAGACTGGCTAGTGAGCTGTGTGCTTTGGGGCTGAAAGGTTCTCCCTCTGCGTCACCTACCTTGGATCAAGATAACCACAGCTGGCGGCTCATTAGTCTGGCACTATCCCAACAACATGATGATGGTAAATGCACGCAGACAAAAATGTACACCGAGTTATCATTATGCTTGTATGTAACTAATGCTTTACTCTATATCTCTTTATCTGGGACCTCATATGCATGTTGATGTGCTAATAATGTTTTCTAACTTGAAATTTCTGTGCATAACTACAGTAAATAATATATAGGTCTTGTAACTCGTAGTTTAACTTATTGTCCTGTTTTCTCTCCACCAGAGCCCCTAATAGGAAAGGTGTACGTAGAACAGATCATTGAGAGGCTTCGTGCTACACTGTCCGAGGCGAAGGGCATGTCTGATGCTGGCAACATGGAACCCCTGGTCTCCTTTATATCTGATGTAGCATTTAACTTCTTCTCATCATTAAAGGGCTGTTTACTGCTGGCTGCTGCTGTGGAGCTGCTGCTCACTATTTTCCAGCTTTGTGCTCAGGATCAGATGCTAACTCACCTTTCAGGTAACTCTCTTCTAGTTTATTTTATCTGCTAAATGTAGACATGGTTTTGGCCTATTTGCTGCATGCAACCCTTTGAAATATGACGATTGAAGATAAAAACAATGCCATAAAATCTAAAAAAAAAAAAAATTGTGATTAGATGTTCTGTATTACAGTAAAACACAGATATTTTTTTCTTTTCCGTATTTTGTAGTGTTATAACGTGGAACTGAAATAGACTTCTTTGGGACTTTTGCTTGCTTGTATTTTAAAGTAAAATTGATCTTATCTATATTCCTGCCCTGTCTTTTCTACATTGTGAAAACTCTGCTTGCTATTATCCATGTAGCCTATTTGTCCGACGCATATAAAACATACGTCTGCGTGTAAATTCTGTTTTGACGTTTTTGACGAAAAAAACAACAAAGACCAGTTCCTCAGTGTGTGTTTATAGTTATTTCATAAGCTAGTACTGCTTAACATGCTCAACGTTTGTGTGTCAGACCCTCTGAGGGAGAAGCTGAAACATGCATACACAGCTGGGGTTCAGTCATTGGTTACGCACCTGGGGGCAGGTGTAACAAAGGGTACCATCCTCCACAGTGCGGCAGTGTGGGTTAAAAACCAACTACTCACCTCTACTCTCAATGTGAAAAGGTAACACACTCCATCAGTTCTCTCTTTAAGCCCTGGAGTTATATGTGCAGTGGCCTCTGTTAATCCTTAACTGCGTAAAATTGCATACTATATTTAGTTTTTTAAATGGGCTGAAATATAGATTTTCTTTTTGCTCGTATATCAACCATATTTCAATACTGCAGTTTTAAAGACTGCTTATTCCCAAAAATGAAGAGAGGCTTTACTTTGTAAGAAGAGCCTAGCTCAGATTTTAGTTTTTTACTGAAATGTATTTATAGTATCTTAAAATGTAGTGTAAAAGTGTACTATGATTTAGCTAGTTACATCATGTTGCCAAAAGTTTTGGGACACCCCTGAAAAATCATTCAATTCAGGTGTTCGCATCACTTCCATGGCCACAGGAATGTAAAATCAAGCACCTAGGCATGCAGACTGCTTCTACAAACATTTGTTAAAGAATGGGTTGCTCTCAGGAGTTCAGTGAATCCCAGCATGGTACCATGGTAGGTGGCCACCCGTGCAGTCCATTCATGAAATTTCCTCACTACTAAATATTACATGCTTAACTGTTAGTGGTATTATAACAAAGTGGAAGCAATTGGGAACAACAGCAACTCAACACAAAATGTTAGGCCACAGGTGCACAGTGCGCAGAAGATACCAACTTTCTGCAGAGTCAATAGATACAGACATTTAAACTTTGTGTGGCCTTCAGATTGTCCAAACATGACTGCACACCAGTGAACAAAGCAAGGTCAATAAAGACATGGATGAGTGAGTTTGTTGTGGAGGAACTTGCCTGGCCTGTACCTCAGCCTGAGAGAACACCATTGGGATGAATTAGAGCTGTCGAAGACTGTGAGCCAGGTCTTTTCCTCCAACATCAGTGTTGACCTCACAAATGCGCTTCTAGGGAAAATGGTAAAAAATTCCCATAAACACACTCCTAAACTTTGCGGAAAGCCTTCCCAGAAGAGTTGTAGCTGTTATAGCTGCAAAGGGTGGGCCAATGCCATATTAAACCCTATGGATTAAGAATAGGATGTCATTAAAGTTCATGTGAATGTAAAGGCAGACGTTCCAAAACTGTTGGCAATATGGTATAGCTAGATACCAGTTTGGTGGGTTTTTTCCCAGATTGCTACGAATAGAACAAATGGGTTTTTTTTTTCCTAGAAAAGCTTAAACCTATGCCATGCCTATAGATCAGCATAACGTTTTGTTATTACTCATCTTATACAGCACAAATTTATACACAGGTTCATGAGAAAATTGATCTCACTTTTATTATTTATTGTTGTTTCAATGTAAAGTGTGATCATGTGTGTGCTGTTTGCAGTCTGCAGGTTCTGGTACAGGCGGTGCAGAGCTTAACTGACACTTTAGCTTCTGCTCAGACAACCGGCTCTCTGCTGTCTCAGTTCATCTGCTGCCTTACTCCAACAAGTGAGGAGTGGGCCGAGCTTAGAGAAGCCCTACCACCTCAGGTACACCGCCACTTGGCTGGTTTCCACTTGTAATACAGCCAGAGATTTTTGTGAGGTTGATTAACCTAAGCCAAGCCTTTAAAAATTGAAATAACGACCCAGGACAGTGGTATGTTGATTGAAGCAATTTGGCTATTGAAAATCAGACTATGTACTAAATATCCAAATTGTACACTGTTATGCCTTGAACTTTCGACTTCTATCTAAAAAGCAGTTAAAACGGTCAAATGTTATACCTCTAACGTACCTGAATTGCAGTGGGTGAAGCGGCCTTTGCTGTATGGACGCTTTAAAACAATTTGCATGAATCCTGGCATGGAGGTGTGGAAGGTCAAGGCTTTAAAGACACTCCCTGCACACCTGTGTGCCAGTGCTCTGCTGGGTAAGATCATCTTCAGTGCAGTGTCAGCTCATGAGCAGCAGGAGGAGACAGACGCTGTCGAGCTTTCTGATCCTGGACACAAAGGTGATGCATGAACAACTAATACAATATAAAAAAATATAGGGAGCTAAAAAATAATGAACATACATAATGCATGTAAAGAATGTAAGGAGATTAAGGTATGAAAGGTGCTTCTAAACACATTGGAATGAAAACTATACATTTTATTACAACTTTGGTGTCTGGTTTGAATGCATTTCTTATGTTTAGCAGCAGAAATTCTCTACGCACTGCAGTGGTGTGAAGAGATGGAACATTGCTCTCCGTTGGTGTCTGAATATCACAAAATTCTTCAAGACTGGGACATAGTTCAGAAAGTGCATTCAAACAGTTGTGCCGTTTTGGAAAACCTCTTCGCAAGGTGAACCCATTTATCTATGCCCCAATTCTAATCTGCTTAAATTCCACCACATTGATTATTTTGTAATTAGTTTGTCATTAATTACTAATATCCATGTTTAGATGCATGTTAGAATGACCTTCCCAGATTGCAAATGTACCAGATTTATTTTTAATGACTGCAATTAATCCAAGGGTCTGTTTTTGGTGGTGTTGCAGGTCCAGAAAAGAGGGTGCCCTCTGGTCACTGACTTTGGCAAACTATATTCAGAATAGCAAATCGGTTGAAAGTCACATCACGAGTCTCTATGATAATGTGGAAAGGTAAGAAAAGTACCAAAGGTTTGAGGAAATGTGCTTTAGCTTTTCATAAATGGTTACCACAAATGTTCCTTAACTTTTGAACACGACTAATAATAAAAATGAATTAAAAATTTTTTTTTAATATATCCTACAAAGACCCCAAAAGTGGCAGCTTGGTGGACCTGGGATTTGAACTCCTAACCTTCCAATTAGTGTTCCAGCACTTTAACCATTATGCTACCACATTCCCTTATAATTAAATTGACATTTATGTTCCAAATGAATACCCTCACAATTTAATCTTTGTTCATGATTTATAAGATAAACCACTTTGCCTCAGTGGCACAATTTTCAATGCACTTCTGTGTTATCTACGTGTAAAAGTCACTCTATGACCATCCTGCAATGCTTTTAATTTGATACCCCAATGCTAAGTTTGAATTTTAACCAGTGTGACTGCACATTAATGGTATTATTTGGCTTCATATCTGGTCATTACCAAACAGATGATGTTTGGTTAAGCTGCAACTTTGAGCCCATCATCAAATTGAATATGTTCATGTATCTGCTTGTAGTTCCATCATTTTGTACAAACATATGAACTGCGTACAATGTTCTACCCTCCTTTATTTCCATATTTTGTAGTGGAACAAACTGGGAACTGAAATTGACTTTACTGGGATTTTGTCATAACGCTGCACAACATATCCATAATATTGAAACAATGGAAAATCAATACCAACTGCAAAATGATGTACAAATAGAAAACTGTAAAGTTGCGATTACATAAATATATTCACCTCTATTGGTGTGAGCTGCCTTTATTGTGAGATGATTATATGGCAATATCTAATTTTTTGTTGCATAATTTACAGAGCTTTTGTCGATGTGCACATTTCTAACATTTCAAGTGAAGTGATTTTTTTTTTTTTTTTGCGCCACGTGGTTGTCTTAAGGTGCAGCAATACAGTGCAAAATAGAAATAGTGTATCTATAAAAAATGGTGCACTTGTTACTGGTTGTTCTCTTTCACTGTTAGGAAAAGGTGTTAAGGTTAAGTGCCTTAATAAAGGCCAACAGATGTCAAGGCTTTCTTTATAGGAGTATTTTGTGGTCACATTTTATTTCTTCAGCCTAAAAACAGCACCATTAAAGTTGATGTTTTTTCCCTCCTGTTTGTGTCAGTTTCTACCCTCTCTCAGAGCAGAATGTGAGCACTATCCATGTGCTGTGTCCGTATATGAATACTACAGAGAGAGAAGCACTAATCACTCTGTCCATTTCTGAATTACTCAACTGGCAGGAGAAAGCGCAAGACTGTGCTCAAAGTAAGAAGAATGATTTTGCACTTTTATTTAAAAAAGCTTTTGTTTACACACCGAAGCAGCTCTTTGCCATCCAAATGTCTAGGACTTTTATCCATTCACTTAGAATGGTGGAATTAAAGGCATATTAATCATATTATTATTTATATGCAGAAAGAATGCAGATGAGGTTTAGCACATGTTGTCGTTGCATGACTCCATACACTATATACACTCACCATTTATTAGGTTTATTAGGAAGACCTTCACACCTACAAGTCATATGGCAGTAGTAGTTCAGTACATAATATCATGCAGATGAAGTTAAGTTAATGTTTACATCAGACATGAGAATGGAGGGAAAATGTGACTTCAATACAACTTGATCTTAAAGTGAACAGTAAAATATTGGAAAACAATCACATGCCCCTTTTTCCAATCTTCCAAAACTTTTTCCAATCTTCTCTGGTAATTGGTCTTTTTCCAATCTTCAGCTGTCCAGTTTCAGTGAGCCTGTAAACTCCGATTCCTGTTCTTAGCTGACATCATGATGTGGTGATCTGATTCTGTAGCCCATCCAACTCAAGGTTCAACACGTGTGTTCTGAGATATTTCTTTTGCTTACCACGGTCATAAACAGTAGCTGAGTTAAAGCTGTCCTGTTGGCTCTACCCAGTCTGGCCATTTTCCTTAAACCTCTCTTATCAGTGAGGCATTTCTGTCTACAGAAATCACATTTTCCCTGAATCCAATGAACATTATCTGACGCTCTTGACCTGCATCTTTTGTAATGTTATGCATTGCACTGCTGCTGCAAGAATAGCTGATTGGATAATTGCGTTGATCTGCAGCTGTACATTGATGGCGTTGCTATAAAATGAACACTGTGTGTATATGAAAGACAGCATGACTCTGCTATGAATTCCAACTACTTAATTTGCATTTGTCCTTCTGCGTCTATAGCCATGTCTTTTTATAGTATAGGGTTGCCAGTGCAGTACATTATCCATCATGGCAATCATGGACGGTTAACCTAAATAATGCTGAACCTTCCATCATGGCAATCATGGACGGTTAACCTAAATAATGCTGAACACAAAATTAACATATTTCCATCTTCTGTGTTTCTTAACAAGCCAAGAGTTTAAATTAGATTTATTGTTTTAATTGAATTAGTAATTCACAATTTATTCTAGTGCATTTCAGCAGAAATGAACCTTTTATTCATTCATTCATCTTCTACCGCTTATCCGAACTACCTCGGGTCACGGGGATCCTGTGCCTATCTCAGGCGTCATTGGGCATCAAGGCAGGATACACCCTGGACGGAGTGCCAACCCATCACAGGGCACACACACACTCGCATTCACTCACGCAATCACACACTAGGGACAATTTTTCCAGAGATGCCAATCAACCTACCATGCATGTCTTTGGACTGGGGGAGGAAACCGGAGTACCCGGAGGAAACCCCCGAGGCACGGGGAGAACATGCAAACTCCACACACACAAGGTGGAGGTGGGAATCGAACCCCAACCCTGGAGGTGTGAGGCGAAGGTGCTAACCACTAAGCCACCGTGCCTGAACCTTTTATTAGTTGTCAAAATTGCTGTTAACAAAAGATTGTATTGTGTTTAGGTGTTTGGGCTTGTCTAGCAGTGTTGGACTGTTGCCTGCAGTCTGAAACTCCTGTTGAAGATGAGATTCTGCTGGCGGTTATGGCCACCATGCTCGAATGGCGGAACAGCAAAGAGGAATGGTTTCTCTTTAACAGGTTTGTGTATCTGTGTATAATCTGCGTTTGTGTATCTGCGGAAATGTTTCCTGCCCGGTGTAATGAATGATACTGTACTATTATTATTATATACATAAAGTATAAGGAAGACACATGCTGTCTCCTATCATGCTGCTGTGACATCATTTTGCAACATAACAAAATGGTCAAGCTGCTTGTGAAGCAAAGATTCAAGCTTCCTTTTTCAATTGATGTCATGGTATCCGCCATAATCAGTTTTCGACTATTACTGAGTGACCCTTTGTTCAATAGGTTTTCATAATTTCACAAGAGCATGACATTTAAAGATATGGTATAAGACTTCATCATTTGGCTTGGGAAACATGGATCTATTTATTTGTCTTCATTCCTGAACCTGTTTCTCATCTGTTTATCATCAGTGACCTCGGGAATGCAACTGCTGAACAGCTTGCCCTGCCTGTAGAGATGATGCGTTTCCTGTCTTGGATGGTGAAACATTCTCCCACAGTCCTCGGCAGCACTCATTGGGACTTCCTTCTCTGCTCTATGCTGGCCTGGCTGGAGGTAAGATGCTCCTTGTTTGCTAGTTGCTAATAGTTGTTTTGTCATTGTTTATTTTAGAGAGTAAACTTTGTGTGTGTGTGTGTGTCTGTGTGTGTGTGTGTCCATAGACTGCCAGTGAGTGCAGCAGGGCATTCTGGAACCCTTGTGTGCAACAGTTTGTGCAGGCTAACAGCGAGCTGATTGTCACACTGAATGAGTTCTTCACAGCACCACCTGCTGGTGTAATGGAGCAGCTGCCTCCTGATCTCAGCTTTGAATGGCAGGAGTTCTTCATGGAGGGAATCCACAATCTGCTGCTGCCTCTGTTGATCAAGATTCCTGGTGAGTCTCGCTTTATTTACAACTTATCTGGTTTCTACGTCCCGTCAACATGATGGCTGCAACCATCATCATATTTTTATTGATTTTGTATGAAGTACGAAGGTCGCTCTACAATTTATAAAATATTTACTAGAGACCGGTTGATGTTGTCTATGTCGCGTCAAGGTTCAAGATAAACCTCATTCAATTCCATTTTAACAAGCTTCAGTCCACATCTGCTGAGTCAGAGGCATGATAGAGCTATGTCAAATTCAAGCCTGTGCCTCATGCTGCCTTTATTTTACACTTCAGCTCCGCTTTATTTTTCAACTTGCACACAAGCGGAGTGTAAAATCACAAAACCACACTTTCTGTAGTTGGTATTATGTATTTTATTTTGTAATTAAACTGGTAGATTGTGGCAGACAAAATAAGTTTATCTAAGACGATTCAAGAGCAAACAAGATGTAATGACGTGAATTCATGTTCGCTTCTTTTGGTGGTTTGCTTTACATCTAGTTGCTTTTATTAGCAAACATAGCAGGCAGGCCTGGTCAGGATTTGGGAAATGTGGATTGGTGACTTGCTGAGCATCTGTGAGGTTAAGTATAAGAAAGAAGGAAATCAGTATATCCTCAATGAAAGGCTTGTTCTTTGTATATACGCTAGTTATATATATAAAAAAAAAGGGTCACATGTTTCAGTCACTGCACGTGTTAGGATTTACAGATGGAAGCTGTGGACTGGTAGTAAAGGGTAGGTACTGGGTAGAAAATGGATAAAGGGAAAAAAAATAAATGAAAGGGACATGTAACCAACCAGAGTTAGTTCATCATAAATATAAGAGGCAATATTCCAGCAAATAGTGGTCATGGGGAAGATGGTGGGATTCTTACTATTGGGTATCTTTACAATTTGTATATTCCTATAATCTGGATTTATTTGTGTGGGTAAAAGTTTAGCCTTACTTCTGTTATTTGACATTTTTATAGAACTAGCATTTAAAGTTATTTATAATGCATTATGGAGTAAGCAATTAAAACAACTATTGATATTTAAAACAAGTTTTGGGAGACTTATTATTTAGAGACTTAGTTTTATTTATTTATTTATTTATTTATTTTATTCATCATAACCCCTGATGAGGCTGCAATTTATTCCGACACTTGGCTTAAACTAGCAATCTAAACAGCTATCATTTCTATGAATAGCTTGAGTACTGAACACATGGTGTGTTTTAGTGCTGCTTAGCCTCATCTATGCAAATTTATTTATTTTTGTTCATCCTCATGCTTGCTGGCCTTAGACGTAACATTCAGATACTGTTGCAAAGCAGATTCTTTAATGCCTCGAGCATTAATACCTGAGTAAATCTGAGAATTGTGTTTGGTTTATTGTAGCGGAGTTTTCTGAGCCAGATGAAGCAACGTTCCCAGTGGCTGTGGTGGAGGGGCTGGGTGAAGCTCTCCGGTATATTCCCATCCAGCTACTCATACACAACAAACTCCCAGCTCGGTTTATTGCCGACCAGAGGAGCAACCTGCCTGATGCCCTGCAGACGCTGCTGAACACACTCACACCGCTGCTGCTGTTCAAGAGCCGGCCGCTGCAGCTGGCTGCCTACAACATTCTGCACAAGTAAGACAAGGAAAATGAAATAAAGCATATATTATAAGCAAAAAAATAAAAAATAAGCACGTTTTAATGGAGCCAGTTCAAGATGTGTTTTTTTTTTTTGTTTTTTTTTAAAATAAAAAAATATTTGTGTTTTTTCAGGATAATGCCTTCACTACCAGAAAGCGACAATGAAAATGGCAGCACCAAATCTGATGAAGAGGATGAAGAAGAGCAGTCCTTGTAAGATTGCCCCTGTACACAGTCACAAAAAAACATGTCACACTGTTACAATATGAATTAGTGTGGACCAGCTCTTGAACCGGTAAAAACAATGACGACCTTTTATATTTGCGTTGTTTTGCATTTTAATGTTTTGCATTGACGTGACCTTTTTAAAACGAAATCAAAAGTCGCAAAGCTACGAGAATAATGATTATCCTATAGTGAAGTATGCATGTTAAAAAATCTAATTGAACTTTGAGTTCTTTTAAACAGTCTATAACTGAAAACAACACATTAATCAAAAGATATCCCAAGGGTTGTGTTTATACAGAGAGCAGGAGAACAAAATCAATGTGAAACAACTCTACGTTCTTTTGTTCTGCAGGTCTCCGCCGGCTGCAGTTATGAGTATACTCACAGCTACGGAGGAGCTGGTGGAGAATATTTTGGGTAGTGTACAAGTGGGCGAGTTTGCTGTTGTGCAACCTCTCAGTATGGAGCACTGTTGCATCCTGGGATATCTGTTGGCCTGGAAACTTCTTCTCGTCTTCTTTAATGCTTCACCTTCCCAGGTATAGCGTCTGTCACACTTTGTAGCACAGCGAGTTTTCTTTTGTCAGTTTCACAAGGGTTTTTTTTTCTCTTTTGGTCAAGCACAGATTTGCATTTGCATTTTAAGCATATGAGCATTTATGTGCTTCTCTAATTAACATGGTTGCAAGTGGGTTTACTTATTCTCTTGGGATGATGTTGTGTTACAGCTGCGTGTTCAATACTGCCTGCATTTAAAGAAGACTCGTTCACTGCATAAGCTGCTGCCGCACCTGTTTCGACTCATGCCGGAGAACCCAGCACTGCCTGGACAACTAACAGAAACAGCCAGCAGGGACCCTAAAAGCTTCTTTACTGAGAGCCTTTCTCTCTCCCTGCATCGTAAGTCCATTTTCCATGTTCAGGCCTCTCCTTTGCACTCCTCGCAAATAGAGCCATATAGAATTTATAGCTGGTTTCAACTCTCCTTCACAAACCCCAGAAAGGTCAGAAAAACATTTTGAAGGGAACGTAGGGTGGCCATTTTTAGAAAGTGCTCCTTAGTCCGCCGCAATCAACCAGCAGTGATGTATGGACGGGTGAAAACGAGCAAGAGCTTCAGCTCTGCATCTTAAGAGTCTCTCATCAAAAGCATTCATCTAATCATAGCAGCAGTGTCTGGTTGTAGTGTCACTTCACGTAGTAAAGCTATTAGCTTAAATACATTTCCGCTAGCACAGTGATAGCGTCACTACATTTTATATCCAATAGCTTATTCTATAAGAGCTCATTCGGTCATTCATTCAGCTTCAGTAAATGGGATCTATCTTGGGAAGGAATACACCCTGGACGGGTTGCCAGTTCATGTTTGTAGGAGGTAGAAGGAAACCAGAGAACAAATATGGATATGGAGACAGCACATACAGTTGAGGCCAAAATTATTAGCCCCCCAGGAATTTTGGAACATTTTCCTAAAGATCTTTCCAATGTTTGCAGCATTGATAAAACTTGATATAATCAAACATTCGCCAGTGCTATTTAGTAGCTTTTGGTACATTTTGGAATATAAAATACATTTTTAGGCTTGCTTTATAATCAAATATAGTGAAAATGGGGTGGTCAAAAATATTAGCCCCTTGTGAATATTTGGTTTCAAAACACACCCAATTAATCAATCAGCTTTCAAAACACACCTAATTAATCAATCAGCTTTCAAACCACACCTGTGCAGTCAATTGGCTTCCTAACAACACCTGGGCATTCAATCAGCATTAAAGGACTCCAAGGAACAGGGCACTTGAACACATTATTGGGAGAGACTACTTTTACTCACCATGCCAAAGACAAAGAAATCAGTCTTGAGCTCAGAAAGAAGATAGTGGAGGCTCATGATAAGGGGGAAGGCTATACTGCCATTTCCAAGCTTTTCACAGTGTCTAGAACCGCCGTACGTTGCATCATTGCCAAGTACAAGGAGACAAATTCTGTAAGAAACAAACCTGGGCGTGGTCGTAAGCGCAAGATTTCAAGAACCCTGGAGAGGAAAATAGTCAGAGATATCAGCAAGATGCCCCAGACATCTGCCAAGATGATTGTTGCTGACCTGGCCTCTTCTGGAGTTGATGTTTCAAGGAACACAGTTGTGAGGGCTCTTCATCGTGGTGGGCTTCAGGGCCATCGAACCCTTCAGGGCCCCTTTACTCAAACAGCGGCACATCACAGCTAGACTGAGGTTTGCCCGTGAACATTTGAAAGGTAAAGATGAGTTTTGGGAGTCTGTGCTTTGGTCTGATGAGACTAAACTGGAACTGTTTGGGCACATGGATGTTGCTTATGTTTGGCGAAGAAAGGGTGAGGCCTTCAACCCTAAGAACACAGTTCCCACAGTTAAACATGGTGGTGGGAGCATCATGCTGTGGGGCTGTTTTGCAGCTTCAGGCACAGGGAGCCTTGTTCGGGTGCATGGCATCATGAAAAAAGAAAATTATGTTGACATTTTGAGGGATAATATGCAGAAATCTGCTCGTAGTCTAGCCTTAGGTCGTCGCTGGGTCTTCCAACAAGACAATGACCCAAAGCATACATCGAAATTGGTCCAACAGTTCCTGAAGGATACCAAAACAAAGGTCCTGGAGTGGCCCGCACAGAGCCCAGACCTCAATCCTATTGAGAATCTGTGGCGAGTGCTCAAAGTGAATGTCCATGCTCGGAAACCACGTAATTTGGACCAGCTGGAGCAATTTGCAATGGAAGAATGGGCTAAAATCCCTCAGGAAACCTGTGCCAACCTAGTAAAGAACTACTCTAAGAGGTTGTTGTCAGTTGTGGCTCAGAAAGGGTTCACTATTGACTATTAATGACCGGGGGCTAATAATTTTGGACGTTTCATTTTTGCCCTTTCTTGTTTCAACTCACTATTTCAATTAAATATCCTAATCAAACTTAGTGGAGATTTTGTCTTTGTTATTTTGGAAACAAACACACTATAAAACACTTGTTGTTAATGGTCATTTCCATGGAGAAATCAAGAGTTTTGTCTAATTTCATAAGGGGGCTAATAATTTTGGCCTCAACTGTATACAGTAATCCAATATTACGATTGAGCCCAACACTTCATGCTTTTCCTGTCTCAGTGTTAGACTATTTTATTGACTAACAGAACATGTTTTTATATACCATACAATATACAACCATGCAGTATTAAAAGTTACACAATATACATTTAGTGAATTAAGTTTGTCTCTTGTTGGTTGGTTGGAGGAAGACTTCTCTTGTTCTTTTAAGGGGTGGTTTCTTCTGGAGTCAGCATTTTAGGGTTTAGAGATGATAATTTGGAAGGAAAAAGAGTAGAAATTGTTTGCCTGGCTTTTTGATTTCAATATTATTTGTAATTAGCAAAAGATGAATCATTGCTATAGCTCAAATGTCAAATGTTAAGCCTAATTTTTCAGAAGGATATCTTTAATGTAGCTGAGCTACATTCGTATCTTGCTGTAATTTACTTTACTTTCTAAGACACACACATTCACTTGTTTAGTGCACTGTCTCTATGTCCCTGGCAAACATTTAAGAACCTTATACTGTTCTGTAACACTGTGAATGTTCTGTGTTTACAGAAGTTTTTTTCCAGGTGATTCTTATAAGCACTTTTGATAGAGCATTACATTATGTTTGGATCTTGAAATTGAGTAAACATTAATTTTTTTTGTGTGTGTGCTCACTTGTGTGACAGAGAAAGACAGCTTGCAGTTCGAGGTTCCACACTTGGCCTGCTCTGTGTACTACAGTGCTCTGAAGGACCTGCCTGCCATGGTGCGTCTGTGGTGGAACAGTCAGGAGAAGCGTGTGGTTAGCATTGTGGATAAATTCACCAGCAAGTATGTGAGCAGTGTGCTATCAGCACAGGAGATTGCCTCGGTGCAGTCCAGCACGCAGACATTCGACAGCATGACGGTGAGACACAGTGCAGTAAAGCTGATATCAGGCTTTTGCATGCTGTGACAAACACAATGAAATGGTTTATGCTAAACTTCATCTGGTGGAGGCTTGTTTGGAATTGCAGACAACTGCTCAGAAAAAGACTGTTAAATAAAACATAGCACTGGCAGTAATGCTGCTTTGATTCTCCATGGTTGCGCTCTGAGCTAGGAGTGTATTCAGAAAAGCTGGTAGCATTAAAAATGGCTTGACTTCACTGAGCTGGAATACTGTTGTTGGCTTGGATCACAAGTGGACAAAACCTTTAAGCAGGTCCAATATATACAATTAGATTTTTCATGCTAACATGGTGTTTTATGAGCATCTATGGGTGCGTTTATATAGTATTAGTCCACAGGACCATTTTGCATGCATATCCAGAGAATGTTGAAATTAATTTAGTAAACATAAAATGATCACAGCCTTGCTTCCATATTTTTTCTCACTAGGGAACATTACATAGAATAAGTACAATTTCCAAAGTTGATTAAATGTCTAATAAAATGAGAGCTGTAGTTTATATTAAGATTTATTTTTCTGCTGATAAATGCCATAATATCATTAATTATCATGTTGTTATATATAGTATATGTTGAGTGTGTGTGTGTGTGTGTGTGTGTGTATATATCCTGTTTTATATTCTATATTTCTGGAGGAGATGGATGAGACCTGGACATATTCCATTACAGATGTCACTCCGAATAGCTAATACTACCTAAAGTCTGTTTGAACTTCTGTGTGCACCAGTACGATTTGTGTTTTTGTTTTCAGGTCAAAGCTCGCACTGCCACACGAGAAGTGATAGCAACATACTCAGTGGATGATATTTTTATTGAGCTAGTGATCCAGCTGCCCCAGAACTACCCTCTGGGCTCTATTATTGTGGAGAGTGGCCGCAGGGTCGGAGTCGCAGTGCAGCAGTGGCGCAACTGGATGCTGCAGCTCAGCACCTACCTTACACACCAGGTTAGATCAACGACCTGCTTTGCACCAAATTCACTTCCAATATCAAACCTGGATGTTGAAAAGGATTAATGAAGGACACTGTAGATTATTTCTTAATTGTTTACAACATGCATGTCCAACCTTAAACTATTTAGACCAAAAGTCTGTGGACACCTCTCCATCACAGCCTTGTGCATTTTGAGCATCCCATTCTAGATTTATATGAGAATGCTTTCTACTACATTTTGTGAGGATTTACTCATTTGTTAGAGATGTCAGGCACCAATGTTGGGTGAAGAGGTCTGGAGTGCAGTCAGCATTCTGATTTCATCCCAAAGGTGTTCAGTGAGGTTGAGGACTCTGTGCAGATCGCTAGAGTTCTTTCACTCCATCCTTGGCAAACCTTGTCTTTATGGTGCTCGGTTTGTGCACAGGGGCATGCTGGGACATGTTTGTACATCATACTTCCAGTGAAGATAAATTGAAATCCTACAGCATTCAAAGTCATTCAAGACAATTGTGTACTTCAGACTTTGTGGCAAAAGATGGGGAAGAAACAGATAGGGGTGAGATTTCAATGTAAATACGAATAGTAAACTTCAGTTCATGAAGTCTTGCAAATTAGCATAACAAAGAAACCCCTGTCAGTGCAGCTGGTTCAATAATAATGGAATACAAATTTCCTTTTCTTGTATGCCAATATACCCCCTACCATAGTTTTATACTTAAATAAATACAATTTATTGGATTATTATATATTATCTATCTAGGTGACAATTCCTTTTAATAAAGTAAATAAGTAAACTCTATTATTTTGATTTCCATTGCATGCCAACTACTTTTATAAGGAAACATATCTGTCTAGAGCTACCATCAATATGACCAGTGTTGTGCTAGTTACTAAGAAATAGTAACTAGTTACAGTTACTAGTTACTTCATTCAAAAAGTAACTCAATTACTTTGTTGATTACATACACCAAAAAGTAACGTGTTACTGTAAAAAGTAACTTTTTAGTTACTTTTTTAAGGAACGTTCCCATTAATGCCCTTTTATGCGTTATGGCCTATACAAACACAAAACTGTTTGTTGATCTGTCCCTGGCTAACAGTCCGTTTTTAAAATCTAGTCCCTGTTGTTTGGCTGTAGCGGCTTGAGTCACTTCGAGTGTGTCCAGTGACCCCGGATTAGCTTCTAGCTTCTTCGGGGCACGTAGTTTCTACCTCCAGATTGGAGTTGCTGTTTATTGCAGTAGATAGGACCTTTGAACCAGAAAGACACAGCTTACATTTAACTAAAAGGTTTTTGTCTTCATGCTCAACTAAAGTGAAATAATGAGCATATGTCTACTTTGAGAAACTCATCTTGCTCTCGCCTTGACTCGCCATTACTGCCGCACATACTTGAATAAACGGAAACACACCCACAGTGTGGCGTCTTCGTGTTTACAGTGGTTGGCATCCACCAATCCTACAATGCGTCGCTGCTGTAAACAGGTTAGTCTGTAGGCTACACTTCAGCCAAAATGAATTAATTTAAAAAAGTAACAGACAAACGCACCATATGGTAATTACTATGATAGTTACTTTATTTAAAAAGTAATGCGTTAGAGTATTAGTTACTGTCAAAAGTAACTGCGTTACAGTAACGTGTTACTAGTACCATGTTACTAGTACCATGTTACTGCCCAACACTGAATATGACTAACTATACTCAAATCCTAACACACCTGGAACTTAGCTTACAAGTTGGATGTGACTGTGTGTGTTGTGTAGAACGGCAGTATCATGGAGGGTCTCTCTCTTTGGAAGAACAACGTGGATAAACGGTTTGAGGGAGTGGAGGACTGCATGATCTGCTTCTCAGTCATTCACGGTTCCAACTATTCGCTTCCTAAAAAAGGCTGTCGCACCTGTAAGAAGAAATTCCACTCTGCTTGTCTTGTAAGTATCATATCCCACCTTATCACCCACACACACACTGTCACTTACATTAAATTTACATTAAACACACAGTAAATTGTTTATCCTGTGCTTTCAGTTTGTTGTGTATAAGCATACTTTGTTTTTTGTTGTTTTTTTTTAGTATAAGTGGTTTACTTCAAGCAACAAGTCCACATGCCCCCTGTGTAGGGAGACCTTTTTCTAAACTCCATCATGGACAACTCATTGAACTGTGAACACGGACGCAACGGGGTAAAACAGCAAGAAAAGAAAAGAACTCAACCTGTCGAATAAATTTGTACATAAAACTTTATACACCATATTGAGTGAGAGAGAAGTTATTATGGGCAGTGAAGCCCATTTTAGTGATCATGCACTCATTCTCCTTACTGAGAAGAATGATGAACAAGACCCATCAAAATGGCATGAATTTACTCAGCATTTACTCAGACTAGAGGGATGACACTGTATCCAAGCTGTCTCTATTTTCAGAATCCATGGATTTGGATTGGACCAGACTGCCTTGTTGTGTCTCGTTCATTTTTTTTTTGTTTCAGCTTTGTTGTGTCTAGTTCATTTTGTTTTGTCTTATTCACAATGTTCCTCAACTAATATGCCTACTTGCAAATCCTGATGAAAAATGTCCTGTAAAAGGACTGTATCATTTTAAAAAAAAAACAACCTTCAATTCCATACATAAAGGGAATATTTTCCGTTGTGTAAATCCCTGTGCTGTTCTGAAGGAAATTGGCCTCTATATCAGAAAATCATGTGGTGCTAGTATGGGGACCATGTTAAGCAGTGTGTAGACCCACTTCACTTCCTGATTTAATGTTAAATTTCTAAATCATTTCTTTGTAGTCATTTGCATTTCACTCGTCCTTACTACAAATGTACAGACTGTTGCAATCGGAGACAATATTAAGTCCAACATTTACACTGCTTTTATCTTCTCTCCAACAGTGCAATAAATTGATTGTCAATCATAATAACAATGCTGGTGTTAGGAGTATTAGTCTCAAATGCTACTTAAAATCATTAAAAATTGGGCATTAGGTGGGAATATTCCTTGCATACTTTTATGTTCTTGAGAGAAAATCTACACAAAAATGCGGAGAATATGTGAATCTCTTTCTCTCTCTTTCTCTTTCTCTCGCTCTCTCTCTCTTTCTCTTTCTCTCTTTCTCTCGCTCTCGCTCGCTCGCTTGCTCGCTCTCTCCACAGACAGTACCTCAAAGAAAACATGACAATAATTTAGCATTTAAACCCAGCCATGCATGTGTTATTTTGCCCACTTGCTTCAAATATTCTACTCTAAAAATGTGGTACTCTCTGATGGTTTAGACAAAAAATTTTGCTTTGGTATGAAGCGCTTGCATGCAAAAACATTAACTGCTCTTTATGCCTTTATTGGATGAGTGCATTATGGTTTTGCCCCTCAGTGTAGACAGGGAGTAGTGAGAGGTGACAAGAATTTGTGATCAAATCACAGCCGAACAATCTGCTGAATGGTAAATATTTGATAGTCATCAGTGAGGGTCTGTGTGCCAGATAAACAAATAAGATAAATAACAGCCTGTCCTTGTTTGCTCTGCTTGTATCTATTTACCAAAAAGTTTTGTCTTTTAAACACGCTCAGCATTTAGTTAAATGTCCAATCATTGACACAGACACTCACGGTCATTTCACAATCCATTACTGTATTGCTGATTGCAAATTGAACAATTAGTGTATTGGCTGTTTCTTTTGTTGTTACAGTCACAGTGCTGCTCTGCTTCTGATTACTGTTATATTGTCTTACAACAAACATTTTTCTGAACCAATATTCATCCCATTTGAGTATCCATTTTACAATGCCTCTCTAAAATCTACTGATAGACATTTTCCTCCACTTATGTTATTACGTAGTAGTGAATGTTTCATAAATGACCTAATTATCATAACGTCACTAAATTTGACTAAGACCAATAAATAAAAAATATAATGGGTATTAAAGAAATTCATGTGCCAAATTGCTGTATGTGATCCAAATAAAAGACAAAGTTTGTCAAATATTAATTACAGCCATCACTGTAATGCATAAAATGTCAGATCTCTGTGACTACAGTTTTATAGCAAAATCTGAGACTTTGTGCAGCTCTGAGACCAGTTTAATCTTTTGTCTTTAAAGTAGTCTAGTCAAGGTAAATTCTTAATTAGCACATTAATCGTCTTCTCAGGAGGAGAAAAGCTTATTTCTTTTTCGTTCCCTCATGTGGATCCTTGCTCTCCTTCAGGTAGTAACATTGCCTCAGGTTTTGTGATGGACAAGAGGAACCCTGGGGAGCATAAGAGATGAGAGCTAATTATTTGCTGTAGCATAAAGCAGTAAGTTAATACTGCAGCACAGAAAGTGCAAAGATTTAAAGCTCACCAGGAAATTCAGACCTCTTCTTTGTGGATAAAATCAATACCATTAATAATAACAATAATAAGAAGAAAACAATCTAGGATTTTGCCTAGTCAGATATGGATGAATATATTGTGCAAAAGATACGTATTCAGTCTTGCTTTACCACCACATTATCATTACCTTGACCATTAGCGGTGCAGTGAACGATAGTTAAAGGAAGGAAAGCGGAGTGAATGAATGCAGAGCTGCAGACTTGAGCGGTGGTCCGAGAGAAAGAAAAAGACATAGTGTCTAATGTTTGTTCAAGCTCAAGAGGAGTTCACCCAGACGGCGCTCTATCATAATAAACTTGATTTCCTTTCAGTGGTCTTTTATTGACTTTAATCTGCCTGGAATGCCAATAGCAATTTCCAGCTTACTGGAAAAGCCTAACCCGGTTGCTGTTGATTCTTGGAAACCTCCCGATTAGGCAACCACCACTGGCGCCAAGTGGCCATCGTTTATGGATCTTGGGTTTCTCTCTTTGCTATTTCATTCATTTGTTTGTATAACAGGGTCCTTTGTTTTTAATGTAGGCATTAAGCATTTGTGCATGATATTTTTCAGTGAGATCAAGCAGAACTGAGTTTATGATGACAATCCAGCTTTATTTTAAACACAAATATTTAGATCAGTGTAATATCTTTGGTATGATGTTTTACACGTGAGTGAACTGAAAACAGTGATGGCAGTGTGTTATAACTGCCCTGCAAGTGTAAAAGTACAGAAGTATTGCAACATAAACTCTAGATGGCAGTATATCATTGTGTCTTCCTCGGGTTTATTTGGTTTGTGCTGCTTAAGAACAGTTTACTTTTACTTTTTTCAGTCAGCAACAACAAATGATTTTAATCTTCACAGTGTTTGTATTAGTATCTACAGGGAGCTATGTGATTATACAAATATTATTACATGCTGAATCAGTTAGATTTGAGTTTTGGCAAAAGTGTGATTCTATGATTCCCTTAGTGGATAATGTTACTTTCTATTAGATTAAAGAATAACTCAGTTAAAATAAGAACTCACAATAGTATGATGCAAGTCTCCCCTTTTCCCCTTGCTTCAGTATGCAATCAGTATTTTCTCCACTGTGTCTCTCTGCTTGGCTCTAGTTAATATTCAGTTCATTCTGACCCATTTGAGGTGTCCTGCTCCTTACTGTAGTGTCACGCTTCAACTCCATGCTCCAGGCCACTGTTCTACTCTCTAAATAGCAGCACATCGGTGTTATTCCACCCGCCCAATAAAAAATCAGGCCAGCTGTTTCTCATCCTTCTGCCCTCTCTCCTTCTTGTTATCATCATCAAAGTAGCCAATTTACACCAGCTCATCTGATTCCTAGTGAAGCAAATCCTGCTTGTGTGTCTTCTGTAGTCAGCCTCCTGGCTATACATAAAGATGTCCTGATTTGATGAGGGGGTCACTGCTCGTCTTGCTGGCTTACACCCTGTTTGCTGCCTGATGAGGAAAGATTAAAACGTATCCAATCTCACTTGCTATTAGACCTCAGATTGAGCTGGACTAAATTTCAGGGCAGCATGGGCTTGTCTTAATTTTACCTATGGCATTTTGCATTGTTTCTTAGTAGAACACGCAGAACCAATTCCTTCTGAATCTCAATGGTCACCGAGATGAATTTCTGTCATATTGATCTTATTGAGGTTTTTAAGGAACCGACGTGTTTGCATAAATATTTATTCAGTAGTTTGGATGGAAGTGGTGAAGACACCTAAATATTGGACTGCGGGTCCAACCAAATATTGTTCATAGCAAAATGACTTTCACATATTTTGTGGAAAATTGACCAGTGTGCTTTCAAACACATTATCTTCAATTAGCTGCACAACACAGATGTGAATTTTTTGCTTTACTAAGCTCAGTAATGGACATTGTACAGAAAAAAACAGTTCAGTTTCAAATTTTGCATGATGTTCAACAAGCAAAACGTCTCATGACCAATGGGGAGAAACCTGTTTTGCGGTGTCTTTTCAGTCTTTTATTTGAGATGACAAGATCTGGGAATTACTTAGGAATGGATGCTCTCAAGCTTTTCGCACAGTACTTTGTGGATTCACATGGGGAAATGAATACTTTTTACTCCATGTTTCATACCCTTTATTTTATTCTTAGTCTTTTAATTATACACCTGCCTCAATAATCCAAACACCCAACTTCCCTCAAGTTTCAGGTATGAATGTGTTTTTTTTTCACGGGTAGTCTATCTGAGAGTAGAATGATAGAGGTAGTGAAAGAGCTTTCAGCAAGTTTCCATATTTCAACTAGAACCTAATCAAAAGAACATATTTCAACCTTGTACTACATGGAAAGTTTCTGACCATTGTGCCAGAACTGCTATGCCCAAACTGACAGACCTGAATGATGATGAGCACCATTATTATTATCATCACCGCTTCTCCATTCAAATTCTGCTTTAATACTCAGTATCGATTGCAGTCCTCGACTTTGCGCTGTGTATTCAATTTTAGCCATCAGTGCGTTCTGCTGAACAGAGTGTCTCATCTTTCATTGCATAAATCTCATTTACTATCTCTAGCAGCACATGGTGCCTGTCTCTTCTGGCAGGGATGATTCGTTTTGCTAGGATGCACACTAGATGGGGAGAAAAAGAGAGTTGAAGACAGGGCTTGAATCTTACTGTGCTTTTGGTCTGACTCCTTAGCCACGCTCCCTAATGTCCCACAGCGGTGAAGCTGGGATGTCTAAATTAAAAAGGAGAGGGCAGAGGAGAACCCATTCTCTATGCTTCATGTTGTTTACACAGTGTGACTGTGCTAGTGAGCCACTGAATAAGTACAAATGGAGCAGCCCAGGGAGGGGCTTAGGCTAGTGATTCGTCTCGACTTCTAAAGAGGAGACCATTAATAGTGGGCCTTCAGCTCTTGTTTGAACAGTTGTATGTGTCAGAGGAATATTATCAAGTAGAGAGACTGCTGCAGGCTAGAGAGGAAAGGAGTTTAGCGATGGAAGCTGTACAGCTCGGGTAACTTCACTGGATTACTCTCTATGCTGGGTCTTCACTGCCAGTGTGTGTGGTCAGCAAGAACTCATTTGTATCGCCACTGAATTTACTCTTTTGACAGTGGTTAATGAATTCGACCTACACCTCTAGGGTTGGCGTTTCGAGTCCCACCACTGCTGTGTGTGTGCATTTTGCATGTTCCCTCTGTGCTTTAGGGGTTTCCTCCCCAAGTCCAAAGACCTATGTTGTGGGCATCTCTTCATTGTGTGTGTGTGCATGTGCGTACTTGTGTGTGCACGTGCATGTGTGTGTGCGCATGTGCGCATGTGTGAGTGAGATTTTGCCCTGAGATGGGTTGCTCCCCACCTCCACCCCCAGGTCCAGTGTGCCCACTGCCCTGACTCCTCCTGAGACATGTTCCAAGCTTCCTGGGACCCTGTGTAGGATTAGTGGTACAGAAAATGGAAGGATGATTCTGGTGCTTATTTGTTTATTGGTGATGTATTTACATGTGTTTTTTGTAGGACATTTGCAGTTTTCTGGAGTGCATATAGCAAATTCCTGGTGCAGTTCAAATGGCATTTAATAGCAGAAGAAAAATCTCAATCCAATCAAGTGATCCATAAGTGATAACAGTCAGGTTTCATTGCTGGCTCATGAGAAAGAAGGCAAGACCTTTCCTTTCTCACTCAGCACTCATCACTCTAGTTGCTCCATCAATGTCAAATTAATGACATATCCTACATAGAAATAGTGGAAATGACCGAAATTGGGCTCAATGTTCCAGACGGCTTTACAGCTATACAACACTGTATCTTGATGGGGGAATTAGTGTGAAATTTGAATCTCCGGAACCTGATCTGTTTGAGTGTATGAATGCGGAGTTGAGAGAATTAGACATACTGTCTTAAGTGCTGCTGCATCTCTGGCTAAATAATATTAAATTAGTCCAACATGTGTAAGAAAGAAGTAAAATTCAACTCTGAATTTTGGTACAAAATAAATCTCAGAAATCTCACTTTAATTAAAAATTTTTGAATGATCACTTATTTAAAACACATGATATAATTAGACTTTACATTATTACTCCTTAACTGTTAAGCTTTAATCAAGCAGCATCAGCTAGCTTCAAATCTAGAGGAAAATCCTGGCCATCCTGGCACTGTTCCAGTTGTGACAGGGCCAAACACACTGTTCTCAGGCTAACCTTTTCTAATCCTAACCACAGTCATTACTGAAGAAAACATTTCTCTGGTCAGGGATGAGCAGCCAAGGGCAAGCTCTACCAGTGGCACTCATTGCTTATTCCGATCAGCCACATTATTTTGTATGGAAAGTGAAGCCTGTTTACTCCAGTATGCTAATGGGGTCATAGCTGGCAGGTCTAGAGATCAGTGCAGCTCAGTAAGGAGCCGGGGCCTGGGGCGGCTGCCTCATGGGGGAGCGAAATCCAAAAACATCTTAAATGACACTAATGGGTGGAGACGGCTTGTGTAGATCCTATTTATGACACATTTTCCTACATAAACTGCTATTTGGTGCAGAGAAATATGTGCGACTCAATTTTTGGCCAAGCCTATATTAGGGGTCATGTGTGAGCACAAAAGTAAGATTTGTAAATACAACTTAGTGATTATGCACTGTTTTATACCATTGAGCAAAGCCTAATTGGCAATTACTCTCATTATATAATCCAAACTGCTTTTTAAACTTCCATTTAATAGTGCTTTGGAGCATGGTGATTTGGCTTTTATAGCACAAATATCTTTGCAGTCAAAGTCTTGGGGTATTTTACAGGAAGTCTGAGTTTAAAGCAAGTACGGGTAAGAGCAAGTAAAGAAGAATAGGACTTTAGAACTTCCTTCAATGTCATTTCCACTGTGAAGTAAACAAAAAACAGGTAAGTCATGTGAAGGAAAGCTGTATTTGAGTTGCCTCTGTAATGATTGACTTACGGTTTGTGGATTCATCTTATTTTATTTATGTCTGTCTTCAAGGGTAAAAGTGCCAGACAAAAACTGTAATAAGGTTCCACAGCTTTACGACTTAAAGTGGATGTCTCACTTTCACATTCAAACAAGGTCACAACTGTCAACATGTGGCAAGGCCACGCAATGATATACTGTGCCCTGAAGGAAGCGCCATCCCTCATCAAGCCATTGCGATGCTGGTCATGTGAGCAGATTGGATGATGACGATGCCTACTGCAGAGTTAATATCCAGGGTGCTCCGAGCTCTGTCAAAGGCCGACTCATTCCACTGATAAATGTCTGGTCCGAAACAGCCTTCAACTTGTGGGAAATCTGTCTTTCTAAAAATTTAACCTCGTCTCTATGGCCCACTTTTTTTTCCACGCCTTTACACTTCTGAAAGGTAGGCATTACTCACTCTCCTTGGAATTCTGTAGTGCTGCCCCCTTTTTTTTTGCTTACTTCATGTTTACAAATGGCACATCAGTACTCAGGTTGAAAATGACATTTTGTATTCTTATGAATATTTCTTTTTTGTTCTCTTGAATTATGATGTGTATAATGTTTTGTGTTCTTTCTACTTTCCAGCCTCTTGCTCAAAAATAACCTAATGGATCTGAATAATGAATATATGGCAGTCTGGGAAAGTGCTGAAATTTTGAAATATTAGCTGAAGTTCTGAAAACTACCAGTTTTATGAAATAAATTATAGTTCTTTTATACATTTCTTTTATACATACTTTTATACATATGAAAATTCTCAGCTACCTGATGATCATTCAGTCACATGGTACTTCATAGATGTCCCTTATTAAAAAAACAAACAAAAAAAAAAACAACAACCCAAAACTACAACATTTCTTCATACCACCACACACATACTGTAATTGATGTGTCATTGTGTCACAATGATGGTGATGTGCTGAGCACCGACAACGTTAGGTGAGGCATTAGGTAGTTACTTCACATTATTGTTAATCATTGACAGTAATACAGTTGATGTTTTAGGCCATGCTGATCATTACAGCTCACAATATTACATCACATTCACATTGTCGCAAAGCCAAACACCTGAGCTTCTATGGCTAATCTTAATATTACCCCTATGTAAGTATATATATATACGTATGTATATATATATATGTATGTATGAATATATTCATCACTATTATATTCTCTTATATTCACTGCATTATTTTTTGGACTTCATTTAACACCACAGGGTGTTATGAAAAAAGTTATGAAAAGTGAATGTTTTTATGTTCTTACAATATGACTTGCGATGAGCAAGTGCACATGTGGTGTGTTTGCTAATACCATAGTTAAAAAAAACATAACCCTATTACTTATTTGCCAGGGTGAGCAAATAAGCCTTGTGGAATTTCCCCCTCTCCATATTGATGTCACTGTATTTTCTTTTTTACTTTACTTAATTTACACCTAATTACATTTTCTGTCATTTATCTCCAGATTCCTCATATTCACATGATGTTATGTTGCTAAATAATATTTTTATTGGTGTAGACATGACTCAAAATAACTTCCACATCTGCTTCTAAGATATTTCTTTTCTTTCACCGTTTTGTCTCCATTTCAGTGCTATGGGAGATTTAGGATTTATGGACATCAAGGCTCTGATTTGGTCATAGGTTATCACAGCCATGCTGTTACTCATCACAGCAGCATGTTTGTGAGTGTAATATTGCTTTATTAAAAAAACATTATATATACATTTTTGTGCGTAAACGTTTTAGTAAATTGAACTTAAAGATTAAAAGTAGAGTGTAAGTGAAATAAATATTACACATGTAACTGAAAAAAAAAAAAAAAAGCTAGGTCGAGACTGACTGACAGCCTGTAGTGTAGCAAAGGTTTCAGTATAACAAACTATTGCTAGAAATGGAATTTTATGTAGCAAACACAGACATGTACCAGTGTTGTTCTAGTAAATATCAGCACTCTTGGAATCCTGCTTGTCCTATCAAATTAGTGGACTGGAACTAATTGTTGTATAAAACTACTTTACCAGATTATGTATCATAACAGCGTCCAGTTCTGTGCTACCGAGATTCCCTCATTCTCAGTATACCTGATGAGCTTACACACGTTAGCAGCCATTTAATTGTGTAGACTTCACAGTTGTTTTCTTGCCCTGATACACCTTTTTCTCTAGGTACTAATTACTTTTAACTGAGAGTCATTATGTCATGGCAGAATGGACTAGCTTGCAGGAATCTAAGTCCTTTTAGAAAAACAGTAATTAAAAGCCCAGGTAGCTGGCTTCAGGGCACCGAGCATGAAGACCCACTAGAGAGAAAGTTGAAAGACACAGAAGTCCACAGAAGTTAACTGGGGGAGCACTGAAAACAAAGCTATTTGAAGGGAAAATTGTCCATGAAAAGTCTTTTTTTTCTGTGAAGTCAAGCTATTACATGTCCTAGTAATTTTGTTCAGTTCTTGAAAAAAACAAAACAAAAAAAAAACATAGCCTGCATTCTGGGAGGACGGAACGTGACTGGAGATGAAGTGGAAACCGAGGTTGATGGAGGTATGACAGACAAAAGCTCATGGTGAATGAGAGTATGTCAGTCACAGTGTTTATTAGGATAGTTTTTTTTTTCTGAAAAAGGGTGTCATGTTACCCAGTGGATTTTCAGATAATAGCGAGACATCCATCACGCCAGTGTGGATTTCAGCAGCGCGTCAGCGCCGTTATGTGAGTTCACTCTGTCTGGTCCATTATTTTCAGGTGCTCGAGGGTTCTCTGGCAAAACCCAAGCCATCTGATCACACCAGCTTCACGGTGCCACCTCGAAGTTACACTCGCCGATAGACACAATTCTCTGAAAATCAAGGCCGTCAGGCATCGGAGAGAGACTCCTGCAATTCACAGCCCATATGGTTTCGAAACAGGAAATAATTTGCTTCACAGTGTGAGAAACTATTGCCAAGCCAGTCTGCCATTCTGGTGCTGAACAGCATTCGCCATGAGCTACTGTTATCATTTTCCAAGTTTCATTCTGATGAAAATATAAACGTATCCATATGCACCGTTTTCATGTTTCATAGTTAATAATCCTATTCCGGGATATTATATTTGACTTATATAATCTTCCAAAAGAATTTATACTCTTTCCTTAATGGCACAGTTTGTGCTTTACATTGATATTGTAATATTTGTGTAGGTTTGCAAACTGCACAAAGGCGGAAGTCGCCGACAGACTATACATTTATGGGAGCACATAGGGATTTGTAATTTGGCAGGTATATTTGTAATAAAAATTTTAATCCTGAAATGTGCACGTCATTACTACTAGGATGTACTGTAGCTGACATTTGTGTTTGTTCTTGCAAACATTAGTTTTCCATTCAAGTAATATACATTAGTAAAATGCATCTAATGATACTGTAGAATAAGCTTCAATGTGCAAAATTAAAGCTGAAATGTGAGCATCTCCTAATTATATTTTACAAAAGACCCTTTGGCCACAATTATAGTTTGATCATTTCAGTATCTTTATTATGATGTCTTTTTAGACTTTTATAGACAAGAATTCCAGAGGGAGAATTTTTAATTTAAACTCTTTAAACTGAATTCATCTGTTTAAATTTAATTTATCCTTGTTTTTTATGATTTTCTCAGTGCATGTGAAAGAAAATCAAGCATCAGTTCTGGCAGGCCACGTCATCAAGCGTGCATCAGCTGTTAATCAGCTGTCCACGACGCGCACCAATCCGGTTACGACATCCATACTACCCGACCATTTAAATTCCCATTCATTGAGCCGCTTTTTAGCGCTTCGCTGCTGCTGCAACTTAAACTCCCTCCTCCAACCCCAACTCCACCATGCTGGAACCCGTGTCTTAAATCTCCACATATTTTTCTCTCTCTCTCCCTCTCTCTAATTATTTAATTATTTATTTATCCATTTATTCATTTTTTTCATTTGCCAAAAAAACCCTCTATGCATGATTAGTGGTTCTGTTATACGGGGAGGGGGGGAGGGGGGGTCTATTCTATTTTCTAGTCTTTGCTCTCCCCGCTCGGTCCATGCATGCGCACGGACGGGCGCGTGGATTCCTGCCCAGAACAGAACCATACCGCCAACACTAACTGTATGCTATCATCTAATAAATTCTCATTTGACAAAGTGGTCCTGACAGAAATGAATTCTGAAGCCTACTTACAGAACCATTGTCAAGACACACACACACACACACACACACACACACACACACACACAATTTTAGTAGCCTTTTAAGTTGATACTGTACACCTGATGTAATAATGGATCTAAATCTAAAAAAAAATAAATATAGTTTACTTTCTTTGTTTGTTGTTCTTTATATCTGCTATTCCATCTTGGCTTGATCACCACCATTTGTCAATGTTCTTACGTATATGTTTATGGATTCTACCACCACAAAAAATGTTTCTGTCTGTCTTCTGTACCAGTGAGATGATAGCGAAACTGTCAGGTAATTTAAGGCATATACTGCAGTAATAAAGAAGGAAGCACGTTCAGCCGATGGACACATAATAGTCACTGATGCATTTATGGAGAATATTTGAGGCATAGTCCAATGTTCATTAATCTATACACCTGTAAAAACATGTCAAATAAGTAGATATTTATATTTGAATACTTATGTCAGAATCTCATTATTGTGATATTAAACCCCACAAGTTAACAAGACCTTGGGGTAAAATGGGTTAAAAAAGATGTTATGCTGCCAAAAAGTTTGAATTCAAATCCAACATAGTGATTATATAAATGAGCAATGCACTTAGCACAAATATGATGACTGCATCAAATATGTTCTAGTGTGGAATATTCCATGCAGCAGGTTGTGTTCAAGCTGGCATATACAATGTTAGCACTAATTCAGTGTGGAATTTGGAGTAGATAATGATGAAGCTGTGGTAGGATACAAACGTGTACAAGAGCTTGCACCTGTTCTGATTGGCGTAGAGGTCTCTGCTCGACAAACATACAAATGTGATTAACTCGATTTATAAAAAGCCGCCATAAACAGGGCATCTAGATGCGAGCGCCCATATTGTAAGCCTGATGGTGCAAATTTGCAGTGGAACAGCAGAGTTGAAGGATGGTTTTGCTTCTCTTTTTATTGTAATATATTAAATCCTCAAGGTTTATCCTGCTTTCTGTGAGCTGATATGTGCATGAAAAAGGCTTTGTACCAGCATGTTTTTACAGACAAACTCCCTGAATGCCCATGATAGCTACAGTTTTACAAAGTTTTCAAGAGAGCAAAGGGGAAACAAAGGAAAGGCACATAGAGCACATAGGGATTTGATAGCAGGAGAAAAAAATCAGTTCCATTTTTTTAGCATTGCTGTCACACAAACAGCTCTTCTGGACCCCCCTCAGTCTAGGGATCCTCTGTCCTAACAGAGAATGCTACCCCTGGGCCTGTATGGGTTTAGAAAGCTGCAGGAGTGCTTTCCCCATAGCCATTGAGGAAAATGTACATTTTAATTGAGTCCCTACTGAGTCATGGTGAAGGCTTTCACAATCTCCTGCTTTAACAGATGGCTCACTATTTTTACCCTCACCTGCTGTCATGCTCGGCAGGACCGGAAGAGCTGCTGCAGCTTAATGGCATCCCCTGGGCCTCTGCTCCCCGACACACACTGCCACAAGTTCAAGCCCACCTGGAGGGAAATGCTTACTTGCATGCGTTTAGTAACTGACATGAAAATATAACAAATCACATCGTAGGCTTCAAATGTGAGAGGAAAAGAAAAAGAAAGCAGTCCAGAGGGAAGAAGTTGACTGTTATAGTGCCTGAAGGAAGTTGTTAAGATGGACTGATGTTTTCATGGCACAGGATATGCACGGTGGGGGTGTGAAAAATCTCTAAATCTTTCAAATTCCAAACTTACTATATGCACGATATGTTCTTGCATGTTTAACTTGGTATAAAGATACACTAGTAAAGCATATTGGTTTGATCCATAGCGGTTTATATTTCACAAGCCTGAAAAAGTACAAATGAGGACAAAGCAATAAGCACTGGCTGACTGCTAACAATTCCTACTCGTTCATTTGCTTGCTTTTAAACCCGCTTTTCGTTCTTTTCTTTTTTTCTGCCTCAGATTCCATTAAGTCAAATAAATGGTGTTAAATGGTGTTAAAAGTGGTATAGTTTCATGTTGCATTTAATCTTCCTTATGCAGAACTGACACAAGAAGAACAAAGTAAAATGAACTGTTTTTAATTTTATTTATTTATTTATTTTTTTAAAGTAATGTCTCTGTCTAGACAGTGGCTCTGGGAATTGTCTCTCTCTCTGCTCAGTGCTGGTGCAGGGCATGTCTTCACCTTCATAACTCATCTGATGCCTGACCTTTCAAGCACAAGATATTTCATTTTTTAATCGCAACCTCTAAATGATCTGAAGTTGGCTTTTTTTTTTGGCTCTGAATGTCTTTGGTGACTTTGGAATTAATTAGCAAGGGAGCACTCTTTGTAAAGAAATCATGACAGTACCTGTGTCTCCTATGTGAGAAGACTAAAGTTGGTTCTATAGCAAGACATGGTGGTACAAATGGTGTTTGACAGGATTATATTTTTTGTCACGAAAGGTCATATTAAAGCCCATTTTCTCTTTTGACTGGTAGTCAATACTGAGGCAAATAATATATTGTAGAAAAATGGCACATGAACCATCAGGAAAGTCACAGAGAAAAAGTTCAGAAGCATTTTAAATGAATAATTCTTGACTGAGGATATCGAACCCATAAGGACTTTGATTGATGAGGACTTAGTGAAAAAATGAATGTCTGCTTTAAACAGAAACAAAATTCAGGCTGATGGAATGCATAAGAAAATAATTTGATTGTTTATATAGGCAGGAACGCTGCTCCTATGTTAGCAAAGGTCAGGAAAGAGGAACATTTTGTTGTCTAAGGTTGAAACATTTACATTTTGAACAAGCAGATTTAACGGGATGGAATAGATTGGCTCTTACTCACTCAAGCTTTCAACTCATGCTTTCTCTTGTGAATTTGCCCTCCCTGTTTTTCCATTTGAAAGTGTATTACTGAAGTTAAACATGATCTGTTTGCTGATTGTCTGCCTTTGGGTCCCCACAGAGAGTACACTCTTTAATACATATTTACAAGGGGCATTGGTAAACACTGCCTCCAGCTGACCCATGTGCCCTCTTTAAATCCATTGTGATGGGACTCTGAGCGGTCACATTGAGGACTGGCGTGTGTGTGTGTGTGTGTGTGTGTTTGGGAAGGATCTCAATGAAAGGAGTGAACACTGAACTGATGCACCAGATCAGGCTGCTGAGGAATGGTATTGGGAAAAAGGCCATGATTGATGAGGGCTGCCAGATGTTGGTGTTTGTTTTGAACAAGTCTCTCCCTGAGTGCCTCTGCTGCTATCTAAAGCCCCAACCAGTCATCTGTGCAGCTGGTAGACATTTATTATTATTATTATTATTATTATTATTATTATTATTATTATTATTATTATTATTATTATTATTATTATTAATGCAACAAAACTGTTCCCTGCAAATATGCAATATCTACATTTACAATGTTTGAGGTTGTTAAACTCACTGACCTGGGATCAGGTGTTCTGCTCCTGAATAGGGCTTTAAAATGTCTAGCTCCTTTGTTTAAAGTTTGTAATATATTTGAAGTAATAAACATTATTAGGGATGTAACCGAATATAAATACATCGTCAATAACAAACAGATCATTTTCTCGATACAGACGCAAATGCAGATGTGAATAAGAGAAGCACTATTCGTTTTTGGATTTTTTTACTTTTAAAGATTCTGTTTCAAGGTTTATTTTTCACACGCACATTTGAGGTGCAATTACTTCAAGAGGACAAGACTTGAAAGAAAGCCTACCAGAAAGATTGACAGCACATATGGATGAGACTCGATGAGTTGTGCATCATGACTGGTATTCAGGTGATGTTTATCCAGTGTTTGCCCCAGTTCAGCTGAACCTATGCTCACTGAATCCACAGACTGCTCAAAGAAGTAAAATACGATGTCATCCATATGTTGTAGTACATCCACCTCAAGTTTGGTTGTGAAGAGTGTTTATTTTTATTTTTATATTCTGACCTCTCTCATTAACAGTGCGATTTTGCTTTCAGAGCAACCTCACGCTGGATGTTTTCACACCATTCTGTGTAAACTCTACAGATTGCTGTATCTGAAAAGCCCCAATCAGCAGTATCTGAAACACTCAATCAGCTCTTCTAGCACCAAACCCCCCCAAAAAAAAACAAAAAAAACAAGCCATAGTAACTGAGATCACATTTTCTCCACATTCTGATGTTTGATCTGAAGCTCTTGACCTGTATCTGAAAGATTTGATGCCATGTGCTGATGCATGAAATAATCTTATTAATAAGATTGTGCACACATATTCCTATTAAAGTAGCAGGATAGTGTGTAACACATTACTGTAGAATTTCTGATCATCTATCACTTTGAACATTCTCCATATTTTTGTAATAAAAAAACATATCTACTATATGTAAATAACAAAATTGCATCTTGCGTCTGTATGTGATTTGATACTAAAAAAATGACTCTCCGTCTCGCTCTTCCTCTCGTCTTTGTCTCCACGTTGGACGAATCATATAGTCGTTAATCAGCCCGTACCAATGGAAGTTCAGGGAAGTTTGCTGAAGTGAAATTTGCACCATCCATCACCCTATTGGGATGTTTCATAATAAAAAGCTGCATACATTTTTCTTCTGTTGGCCTTGTCACAGTCAGATCAGATCTCTTTGTGAAGTTGGGTCGGCTGCTAACTGATTAGCCCACTGAGCATTGCTGACAGAATAATCGGCTGCATGCTCTAGATGCTATCAGCATGTGATAGATACCCCTGTTTCTTCAATTAGGCACACGGACACAGTAAGGACGGAAATGTGAGCTACATCTCAATCAGCATCCTTTCACTGTGGCATTGTAAAACTAGAGAAGATAACCCTGAGAGAAACAAATATGAAAATAAAAATGGATGAAGATATTTAATACATTATTCAATGAGGGCCAACAAGGTCACAAGACAGAATAGAGGCTTCATCTACCTGTCTTTATGTTTAAAGCTTGCCTCTGGCTTTTTGTCTTATTGCCACTGGAGATCATCATCATCATCATATGACTTTTTGTTAATAATAAAATTGTTCACATTCTCAGTTCTAGAAAAATATAATTTGACACACTTTATGTATACACACTTTGTATAAACAGCAGAAATGTTTAAAATGACCAAATAAAAAGACAATATTAGGTCACCTCAGGTGATGAAACAGACTGTTGTGGATTATGATAATAATAAAGTGAAAACTTATTTCCCGTGGTAAACCTCTTTAAATTTCTTCTTTAAATTATTTAAAAATGAGTCAGTAATATTTAAAGCAGATTATGTTATATAGTACACTACATATATATTGTATATAAATACACAATCCAGTCCATATTTTATGTCTACACTATAAACAGAACATGAAAAAAACTCCCAGTGCAAGTACATTTGCCTCTGTGTGTCATCTGTTCTAGAAATAAAAGACCAGAGGAGAGAGCGTTTCTATCCATAGGTGGCAGTAATTTGCCATGCGTCTCTGGAGACCTAAGAAGAAAAAGGACTGTTGTTCCCTAATGGCTCATGTGAAAGAAGTCTCGCTCAAATTAGCCTCCTATTTCTTCCAAGATAGCAGCCGAAAATCTACAATGCCACATGCCAAAAACCTCAAAGAGCGACCATTTAACAGTACAAGCAGCATAATTACGCTTTGAGGAAGAAGGTCTTGCTACATGCAAATGACTGGCTTCATGCTGAAAATGATGAGGTTTACCTTTACACATCACATGCATCCGTATGCATGATGGCTCCCATTAAATGGGCTTTGTCTAGAACTTCAGGAAGCAAATGAGAACCCAGCATGGTGCACACAATGACAATATTTATGCAAGTAAACTGTGTACAAACAACTGGTGAAGAAGAAAAAAGAGAACAACATTACAGCCCATTCTTCATTCAAACTCGAATGCTAAATTTCCATGTCCTCTTTCCTCTACTCCTTAACTAAGCTGTCATGGCTCTACACAGAGCCATTTGTTCGTAATGAACAAAGTGCTACTGTATGACAAATTGGTGAATTTGAGATTGGTTTAAATATAGAGGGAAAAAGGATGGAAATTCTTTATCTTGTAGACAAAAAAGAAATAGGCCTGAAAAGAAGGAGTTGATTGGACCACGATTCGGCAATTCCTACAGCTCTGTCATGAGTCAGTGTCAGTAGGCTGATTACTGGCATTACGAAAAACGGGAGAAAAATGATATGTAAGAGACAGAGGCCGAGGTTGGCTATCATCTAAATTCGGCAAGGACATTTTCCCATGGATTATGCCATGGACTACTGAGGTATAAAAAGAGAATGAACTAAAAATCTATATATATGTGTGTGTGTGCACAGGAGGGAAAACTGGAAAATGGGACCATGTAGAATAATGAGATCTGGGAAGGACAGCCAGAATGAAACGTTTTACCTTGCATCCCCTGGGAATAGAATGATTATTCTACAGTGAAAGCCCACACTTGCAAGCCAGGATTACGAGTATTGGACAACAGGTGCTGGTAAAATGAGAGAGAGGAAGGACAGTCATTGAATTAGTGTTAATGCAGGACAGTTTTTTTATTGTTCAGTTTGATCCAAGAGCATAGAAAAATGCAGTACTACCAAATATTTCTGGCTGTCAGTAATATCATAAGTCTTGCACACTTCTGCCTTTGACTGAAAAAAACATGGGCAAAATTGTAATAAACAAAAAACCAATAGAAAGTTTAAAGCTGTGGACTGATTGACTCATTCAGTGTAAATCCATAAATCCAATCAAGCATGTATTCAACTTGCTGAAAAAGAGATGATAGTTAAATAATAAATTGTTAGTTAGAAAATGGCTTTGGCATTTAGCTAGACTTGGACAAACTTTCCAGGCAATGACAAAAGCTGAAGACATCATGATAAAAATTTATCTGTGCCGTACAGTAATTTTGTGTAATATAAAGACAAAACACTGCATGAAAAGCAAAATTACACAACATTATTATGCACAAATAACCCAAACTGCACGAATGGAAATAAAAAAACAAGGGAACAACTACGAATGGAACTAAAAAAAAAAGTTTACAGCAAATGTTCAACTCAGAACAACTCAGATCCTGACACTTCCTGACACAACTCAGATCCTGACATTTCAAAAGAGTGTCTGTAAACCTTTCTGGCTACAAGCTTCAGTATCATAAAGCTTGGTGTCTGATTTGATAAAAACAATTCTGTATACTTGATTATAACCAGAAAATAACTATTTGAACACTGAGCATGAGTATGGCTTAAATGGCTTTAAAAAATTTTTAACCCTTTGACTGTCCTGAAGACACTGGGAAAAAGTTATAGAAATGCCAGCATTATTTCTCTATTATCTCTTTGGCTCAGTTTCTTAACCTCAGTTACATAACTCAAGTTTATTATTTATCTCAGCTACAGATGTGTGTGGAACTGTTTTAATCCCTCTCGCTCAGTACTTGCTTACTAATGACTTACTAATGATGTTCCCTTTCCTGAAATAGACTAATTATAGCCTAATTTAAAGCACAGCAAAACAATGTTTAGAACAAAGCTCTGTAATATCTTGCCCAACCATGACAGCTTGGTAACGCTGGGATGTTTATATACATCCTTCTGATATGTGCCACAAAGCCTGCACCACGCATGCCACTGCACCAGATTTAGGCCACAACCAAACTGCAGCTTGCACCTACTTCTATCAGTGAATTTAAAAAAAAAAAAAAAGATTGCATTCGATCAATGCTAGTTGAGCTAGTTTTGGTGGCTCAGTGGTTTCAAGTCTCAGACACAAAGGTCAATTTCTTTTTTGTATTTTGAAATTTTATTTTGTATTTTTTATTTTTTTATGTGTCAAGTTTGTTGTTGAGGTTGGTGGATCTTGCCAGCGAAATCTTACATTAGTGTCTGTTCCACTGTATATTTTTGAGTACAGTGGAATGCAGCATAACACCTGACACACAGACAAACACAGGCTGTGTGCAGGTAGGTGCAAGATATAGAGATGCTGTGGACTTCCTTTCAACACAAGCGAGAGCCAGAGAGACATGAACTGAAGATCATATTCAGTCTGGGAAAATAACATGTATATGTGCAGGTATAGAGGCATATGGGTACATATGCGCTTGTTTGTATGTGAGCTTCAGGTAGACAGGAAGGCCGAGAGGATCACACGGGGTGATGTTTTTTGGCAACAGGTGTTGAGAGTAAGGCAAGGTGCCGATGAGCTCATATTTATACAGACACCAGCTGTTCAAAGCTGACATGCTGTACATAAGGATGTAAAATCAGAAACACACTTCATAGTTAAGCTCAAGGTTAAAGAGGCAGACACATGCCACATGGAGCCAGTGTGCTTTAATATTAATGATCATCGTTGCCGTGCCCCTTTAGGATGTAATGTGCGTGACTTTGTCAAGATTGCATCATTCAAATGAAAGGGTAAAGGTAAAGCCGAGATTATAAAAGGTGAAAAAGCTCATTAAAATCTTTTATAAGAAGATTTTATGAATACGGCTTTGATGTATTGGATCTCATTTAGTGCTCCAATATGGTTCATTTAGGAGTTAGCAGTATGAGTGTATATTTTTTAAAGAAAGGACACTGTGTGCTTTTTTTTCAATGTTGTTTTTCTTTTTTCTTTTTTTTTTACTATTTAAAGCTTTTTCATTTTATTCAAATAGTTTTATTCACCTGAAAATTAATCAATTCCTTCTGACCATTCAGATTTGAGAATTCAACACCATCGTGGTATAAAATATTTCAGATGTTCTAGTGTGTTATTGTATGCCTCTGTGAAGCTGTCATTGTATGTGTGTGTGTATACATAGCTGTAGGCTGAGTTGAACTGCTGAACTGCGTGGTGCTTTTTGTGTCTGTGTGTCTGTAGGTGTGTGTGTGTGTGTGTGTGTGTGTGTATGCACTGTCAGCTGAAGCTCTGAGCCACGTCTCAGGTAAAGTTAAAACTCTAGCAGACACACAAGTTCATTATCATAAAAAGCCAAGCCTGGCAGACATGCCACAGGAGACAGCACTGCCATGGGGAACAGCCCACACCAGCCTGCTATTATGACAAAAACACAATATGGGTGCTATAGAAAAAGACAGATAATGCAATTTATCCTTTATTATCTCTAATAGACATGCTATACTTTATGTATTGAGAATGATGAATGTGCATGCATGTACAATGGCCTGGAAAAACCTTAAAATCTCCTTATTAATGTTTACAAGTCTGGAATCTCATTTATCTCATGACTTTTACCTTCTTTTTTTAGAGCAACTGTTAACTCTAAATCCATAAATCAGAAACTAATAACAATCACAAACTATTACATTTATGTTCTATAGTTTTGTAATACTTTACTTAAGGTTGATGATCTAATGGCACCTACAGTATATAAGCCCTGCATGCCTGCTGACATACATAATCTACATAAGTATTTATACAATCTTTACTGTCAAAAGTCATTTTATAACATTATTATTATATCATCATATCATTACTTTTTTCTCTCATTTCTTACCTTTTTTGTCCTATATTATTCCTTATTGTTGCCTACCCCATGATGCTGTCTGTGTGTGTGTGTGTGTGTGTGTGTGTGTGTGTGTGTGTGTGTGTGTGTGTGTGTTTGTTGGTTGCACGATTGTCTTTACTCCACCGGCGTATCATCCTTATTGTTTGTGTGTATGTGTGTGTTTGATATTCTTATTGTGCTGGTACAGTATCTCATGCCCAGTGTTCCTGAAAAAGACTCCAGATCCACCATGACCCTGACCAGGATAAAACGGTAACTGAATATAAAATGATAAGTTAACATAACAGTCCAATCATGTAAATATTGTGAGAAGGTATTGTTATAACACATACAGTGGTATTGTAATGCTTAGAATAGAGCATCATGACAAATTACTTACCATAGCTCAGTGAACTTATGTTATGTCAGGCAAATAAGGATGATGTAATGTAACAAACCTCAAGCCTGGACTGATTCAGTGAAAATAAACAGAACTCTATCATCATAAGAGTGTAATAACATTGGCATTTCATAAATATCCTATCAGTATTAAAAATGAACCACACTATACTTGAGGGCAAACATAACTCTAACATTATCATAACAGTATATTAATATTGCAATAAGATTGATAAGTTCCTTCTCAGTAGTAACATTAACCACAATTACGGTCCAGAAAAATATCAATAACTGTTATTAAAGTGTCAAGACTTTGCTACTGATATTTACGAAAAGTGACTGATATCCAGTATATGCACAGAGTTACAGAAAAGCTGTCATGGCTTTCTAATACAGATCATCCTGAAAACAACCTTAAGTCAAATAAAATAAGGTTGCTTGGCTCACGTGTTAACCTGACACTGAAATCAATAAATCAGCCTGACACCTGTTGGAGTATGCCTTTATAAAATGTTTATTTAGATTTATATCAGTTGTCATAAAGGATGCTATTTAGCCCTATAAACACCACTCATAAATAAAATGATCACAAAAGTTGGTTCTTATCAAATCCTGTTATGTGCAGGATAAATTTCCACTCAGCTGACACTCAACACCTGGCAGCTGCTAACTGGTACCAAATGCCCCATGTACACAAACAAGACCCAGGAGATTAGAGATACTTTATTAAATCTGTGTTTGACCCTGGGATCAGACTGCATTGTGCTTCTGGGATATGAGTGGTGACTCTCAAATCTCTGTAAGAGCTTGTTTTGGAATATGTAGGCCATCTCTCATGTCCTCGTGCGAGTGTGTTGGCATGTGTGTTAGCTCGACTGGCAGGCGTGATGCCAGTGTTAGTGCACGTAGGAGTGTAAGAAGTGTCCCCTGTGGCAATGTCCCACTGAGACTGCTCTTTTCCCTTAGGGCTCCTGTCTAGCCTCTTTACAGGGACAGGCTACATCATTTATCACTGAGGCTATGAATATGTCTGCTGTGTGATATTTGGATTTCATTTCAGAACTTCTTTTACTGTTAACCCCAGCTGCAGAGTTTGAGGCGGTAAAATGCTCCATTATGTTTATGCAAGCAGATGGTAGATCATATTTGAAAGGTGCTGGTTTGTCTACATACTATACAGTTAGACACAGTTATGTTGATCTCGCTAGAGATTACAGCATCATAAGTCCCTCATAAGTTCTTTATGGAGAAGAGAGCAAATTTCCTCTTCAACTCAATTCTCCAATTATAGAAACTTATAACAGCTCAGTGGTGCATGCAGACGTAGGAAATGGATGAAGTACTTCAGAAGAGCATTATGGGGCTGTGCTGTTTTGTGGGCAAAAAAAGAATAAAAATGGACACTTCTCATGCAATGATTATTTTTTCCAGTATATGAAAAAATAGATTCAGAGGAAGTTTTTTGTCTCACAGTTCCTAGTTCCAAACATCCTGAGCTCTGTGGAATTTCACGTCATCCTCCGTGTTTGTGTGGGTTTCTTCCAGTTTCTATAGTTTCCTCCCAACTTTCTAAAAGCATGCAGTTGACAACTCTCGTCAACCCTATTCAAAATTGCCCCAAGGAGTAAAACTGCTCCTTCCCATGCAACAGTCCAGGTGATATGCTTCGTTGGGGCTTCTCCACACTGTAACTTTCCCAGACTAAACATAAAACAATAAGTGAAGCCAAAATATTTTAGCTCTAGCCACCCCACCATGACCATTGTCCTTTATGGAGCTCCTGACAAACAGTTCTAGTGGAATCAAGTCGAGGTTTACATTTAATTCTGAAGCGAATTGAGCATCGGTGGTTTATGGACAAAATTCCGGGTTAGTACCTGGACATCCCTTTCAGACGGCTTTCTCTTTCAGCACAAAGACTTGCTTGTCATCGATGCACCAGGAAGACACGCGACAACAATTTGTCCTCCTTTACACTGATATGTCTCCTATTATGTTGTGTGGCTTACAATATTTCATGCGAAATGTGAAATCAGTGAAGATTGTCCACCAGCCCATGTATGGTGGTGTAAAACCTCCAACACTATACTAGTCAGTGTTTCAGTGTCATTGTGTGTATATATGCATGTGTAATACTGTATAAAATGTCTCTTTGTTATTCCCACGTAATGGTCCTGGAGAAACAGTGTTTCATTTCACTATGTACTGCGTCAGCTATATAAAGTAGGGTTGAAATGGCAATAAAATCTTCTTGACTAAATTTGTATCTTTTCTAGTACTCTAGAAAAGTAGGATTCCATGACTGTGAAAAATATAATTAACTCTTATTAAATAAAAATATAATTAAAATATTATTAATAAAAAATAACAAAAATAAAATTTCCCCTAAATTTCTTACCAAATGCAAAAAATTGCAGGGTAGTTAGCTTTCAGGTCAAATCAAAAAGTATTGCTGCAAAGTTAAGTTTGTCATCATTTTATAGATCCCATTAGTTTTGCAAAATATTCACTAAATTAATCAATTAATTTACTTCATTTAGATGTACTCTTAAACTCTTTGTTGCCATGCATAACAGTATAGAATAGTATGAAATGTAAAATATTATATAAATATTGATTAGTTTGATGATGTACATTGTAAATTGAAAAGAAAAAAAGTTTATTCATGATAGTAAAACACCAGAAATGGTTTAATCTAGTATATTTATGGATGCGGAAAAGCTGTTTATGTCCCCAATGATGTCTGTAAAGTTTTACACAGGATTGGGACAGAATGGTCAGGAATGCTTATACGTAGGTAAGTCGGCCATGCATCAATCAGGAACCAATGAATGTAATGTATTTCATTTTCACACTGATATGTTTTCAGGTGTCACTACAGAGCTGTGAGAGAGTGTTAATTAGACAGGACTGACGAATAGATATGGAGTTACACCAGAAAGAGAAAAATAAAACCAGCCACCTGCTTGTGATTTTGGCATTTATTTATTCAAGAGTTTCATTCCATACATATTAATTACACTTGAAACGGAATTGCAGAACAAATGAATACACAGAGGCAGAAGACATAACTTAAAGTGATGTGTTTTCATTTTCAAGAAGCACAGATCCCATTGTTTGCCTGGTGCCTCTGTCATCTGAAGGCCAACTCGCCTAAAGCAAGTTACTCTGAGGGTCCAAAAGCACTACCCACTGCTTCTGTATTCCTGATCCACTTGGTGTGGAAATAAGTGCTCACTATTAACACTCTTAATATGTCACACTCTTAATTCATACTCCTAGTTTTCGCTTTTCTTATTACAGATGATAATAAGGCAGTAGGTGTTGGTTGGTGTATATGATCATTCTAGCTTGGTTTTGCCACAAAATATCCTTTACCCAGTTCGAGAAAATCTTACACACTTACACACATTGAACATATTATCATCCTGCTCATCTGTTCCATGTGTCAGGTTTAAAAGGTGTGTAGTTTTATCTTTATGCTTCTTTATACAGACACTGTAATGTCACTATAATTATCTTTATAGTTTTCTTGTTTATCTTTATCTTTATTGTTTTACTTATGGTCAGAGATGAAATAAAGTGTATTCACTGTGTTTTCCTTCATACAAATACTATGGTATGGTATGGATGACACCACTGAAGTTTGTTCCTGTGAAACCCACATAACTCATGCAATCATGGAAAAATAAGATAGCAATTGAAAAAGAAAATCTTAAATAAACACAGATTTCTAATTATCAACATTATAATTTCCTATTTTGAAATGTAACAGATACTGAGCTTAAGCAGATGGGAGGTGCTTTGCAAAACTCTCCAATTAAATGATAAAGATGACCCAAAGAATCGTTCCTGAGACGCACACCAAAAGAAAAAAGAAGCGTAATCACACGCCCTTTGTGTAATATATGACGGCCAATTTCTGACTCAAACATTGACTATTTCATCTGTACAGAAATTGTAGTAATACAGTGAGATCAATGCAGTACATCACAAACAACTGTTTGAATTTATTTATTTATATTTAGACAAACAGAAGTGAGTGATTTCCTGCTATCAATGCAACACAAACAGGCAGTTCTGTCAAAAAGAGCTGAAGTGTCTCGAACCACTAAACAGAATGCAAAATTAGTTTTGTTTATTTTCTAGACAATGGAATGGTTACAGGTTGGACCGGGTTTTTTTCCAGTCTGTATATGAAGAACAGTATTATAACAACAACAACAACAACAACAAAAAAATTGCTCGGAAAAATAAAATAAATATAAAGTATGTATCCAAGCTATGTGCCAAAATTTTGTAAAAGAAGCCCTGTACATATAATCATGATTTACACTCTCGGCAAATCTCAGCGTGTGTTTCATTATTTTTATGATTTAGAGCGTAACATGCTGCAGCTAGTAGGGCAGAAATAAAACCGGCGCGTTAGAGAGTTTTCAGGTGTGTTAAAGATCATTTCACCTCATATATTACAGGCCCAATTAAAGGTTACGCATGAACTGAGGGAAATTTCACAGCTTTTCAAAAAGCTACACTCCACAGCACCTGCAAACATTTGTGCAGAGATGAACCTCCTAATGACGGAGCCCAAAGACATCAGCGGCACCTGCGCTGTCATTTCAACAATCTGCGCTCAGCCAAATAAAGATCTGGTAACATGGAAAAATAGGGACTGATGAAAAAACAAAAATAATCATGTATTTTTTCTTTCTTTCAGTATCTAACTTAATGGGTCACTGAACTCTAAAGTCCACTTACAGGCCATATTACAAATCTCAACCTGATTTACTCACAAATCTACAGCCTACAACCTTGTCATGCCTATAGAAATCAATAAGATACAGAAAGAAAAGCAACTATAGCTCATATAAAGAAGGTAGTATTAACACAACTTGAAAATAAAAACGATATGGCTTCAATATATAAACCAGATGAACTAAACCTATAGCTAGATAAAATTATAGTATGCTGACATGTTCAGTCTACAAAAAAGAAAGCTTGAAAAGATGCTCCATCAAAACAAGCTGATGTTAACCTCCCATATTGAATGCAAAGACAGTCAGTGGGCAAGTGTAGCTATAAATGCAGGCTTGGACAGAAAATTAGTCAAAAGGCATTAGAGTTTACTGCACATCTCTCCTTATCACAGCAACAACTTCTCTGGTTCTGTCCTAAATTAGAAGTCAGTCTGGACTGGTCTCCAGTAAACATCTGACTGTTTCTACATGACACAACCCATCACTGGTGCTCTCTCAAACATTAACACACAGTTCATGGGTTATATTTGTGTGTGTACAAAAAGCTATGTGTCATGTATTTCCTAATACCTGTTTATGTCTCCCATCACATTAACAAAAGAACTAATCCTGTCAGGTAAGAAGGGCTCTGGCATCTTTTTCTGGACCGCTCTTCTACTAACTGGGTGGCAATTTCAGCTACAGTTTGTCAGCTCTTATGGCAGTGGTTCAGCTGATGTACCAAACAATCACACAGGTTTATCCCACATTGTTGAAAACCCGTCGATCTTTCTAAAGTGACACACTGACAAATTCAAAATTCCTTTCTGACTCATTTTACGCAACATTATCACAGAGCCATCTGACTGTTTGAATCAATCCAACCTATTGACACTGTACTATAAGGTCATGCTGCTGCTGGATGGAACTTTATTTTTTATTTTCATTTTTTTGGGGCGCTTTTATGGATGAGGCACGAAGCTAGAAATATAAGATTTGAGCCTGTATGTTCTATACGAGAAATTTACTAAAAACCTTTTTTTTTTTTTTCCATCAGTTCTACTGGATTATCTTCTATCATTTCCCCAGCATTAATAATTATCTTAAACTAAAACTGTCAGTGAACTATCGGTTTCTCAAGTCCATTAACTACAGTATGCACTCTGACCAATAATACATTAAGGGGCTTGAATTAAGTGCTAAATGTCCAACACTACCTAAATTTGCAGCATCTATTATCAGTCCTCATAGGCATATTTAACCGCTATTTCCTCTTGTCATACCTAAGTTATTTTTCAACTTTATAAGTTCTGAAATAAAATCACATCAAAATGTTCTTTTATACCAAATGTAATACTTGTACAGTATATACACATTATGTTCAAATTAAACAGTGTAGAAAAAGATGTTGGGTGTTTGTGAAGAATCCCCATGGACCAAAAACAAACAAATAAACAAACAATCAAAAAAGAAACCATAATTTTAATTAATGTGAATAATAGGCTAATATACAAACTTCTTGATATGTGGGGTCCCAATGTTCTGACAACAATTTTCACTACTTACTACATTAAGCAGAATTAATATACAGCCATATTAACATGGGCACCTATTTATTACAGAGATCCAAAAGAAGGAATAATAATAATAATAATAATAATAATAATAATAATAATAATAATAATATGACCATAATATATGTTTTACATAATGTTCACTAATATAAAATTTCAGATTGTTATCAGTGCTGTTTCCTAATTGTCACAGACAACCATAATCAGTGTGTTATCTAACCGTCAGTCATTGTCTCTGCGTGTCCAAACTCTCTTGTGCTTCTACAGTTAATCTAATTATCAGATGTGGACATAAGAAAAGGTGGAGAATAAATGGCAGGAAACACCATTGTGACTTTCTGGACTGATTATTATTATTATTATTATTATTATTATTATTATTATTATTATTATTATTATTATTATTTTAGTAGTTTGAACATTGTTACACAGTTAGATAAAGAACCTTTTACCCTTAGTTTGTATTCCTGTAACTGAACATGACTGATATTTTATCAGTTCATGTTGATGATCATGATGTAAACTGCTGAACTGAGTGTATAGGAATAAACACATATCCAGGGCAATGCATTGGTTTATTATGTTCACTTTACAGATTGAAAAAAATCTGAAAAAATTGTGCCTACATGTGGCACAAGTCTGATTTTCACAAGCTGCATGAATATAAAAGTCAGCAACACTTCAAATCTATTTGCAACCAACCAGCTACTAATTATTAGTCCAATAACACTGGCAGAGTGTGTGTCTAGTGATAGTTGGTTGCCTATAAAGTATTCAAATAAATATTACTCAGCAAAGCAGCTGCTCAGAGACAGCAATTTATACAGACTTGCTGAATACTTATTAACTGGAAAGTTTATTCTGTTGCTAAAACTGTTGACGTTTAAAAATCCGTTTTTATTCCTGTTATACATTTGACAGATTGTTGGTGGTTTGTTCATTCTCGAAAAGCAAACTGTTAATAAAAATGTTACTCAACAGTCTGATCTTTTTTTTTAATAAATATTTCTTTACATTTTGGGCCACTTTCGTATGTGGCTCCAAATCCAAACGGATACAAATCTCTGTTGAGTTTTCTAAAATCTCTGCACATTGAACCTTTGCCAACAAGTCGCTCTGAATGAGATGCTACTATATAAATTTATATATCATCTACAGGTATTAAATCTTTTTTGGTTTCACCTTAACAGTTTACCCAATGTTATTTTTTTGTGTGTTGCTAAATAATACACATGATATATATACTATGTATATATAAAGATGTCTGCCTACTTCTTTACTTCTTTCCATGGCAAAAATCTGTTCATCGGGCAGATGTGAACAGTTAAGGGATTGAGCATAAAAATCTGTAATGTGAACATAGCCACTGCATCCTATAGTTTCAGTGAGAGAATGCAGGAATATACAGATGAGCCAGAAACACAGTATTTCACATAGACACAGCAAAATGATGAGTATAGAAAAAAATGGAAATTCATTAAAGTCACTGGCATGTCTTTAACCTACAACCCCTGGCCTTCTATCATACTAGCTTTATTTTTTAATGATGGAAAACATTGGAGTATTCAGCTGATGCTTCATGACCCTTGAACTATCATATAGGCTTCTTGCCATTAACTACATTTCAGGTACAAATACTGGTTAATATGAGTGCGAGCTATCAGTCTGATTGTGTATATCTTCACTCACACTATGGAACACACACTAATCACTGATCAGTATTTCTCTGTAAGTTAAAATGGGTATCAGCTACTTTTCATAAGAAAATGTTTTCCTGTATATTTTTTTTTAATTGAAGAAAAATGACAACAGTGTTGGAATGGACTGTAAAGAATAAAAAGAAATCAAAATACATATGTACATTAAAGATGATACTGTGTAATAGTGCTGAAGATAAAAGTAAAAAATAAAAACAAAGGCAAGCAGCCAATCCTAAAACACTCAACCCAACTGAAAGAATTGACTAAAACCATTTAATGGATGTGTGATTATTATATTGAGGCACTGTGAGAAAGTGATGGAGGAGAACTTCTGAAAGAACTGAAGTGAAGTATTGAACTGGATTCAGGTGGTTTGGCCAACGATTCATTTTTTTTTTTTTTTTTTACAGACACAATGTGAACAATGTGAATAAAAAATAATAAAGGCAACTATTATCGGCAGCCATGTCTGGAAAAAGTAGCAGATGAAATTCAGGACAAGCTGATAAAAGGAAAATAAAGGTGAATGCAAATAAAGAACATAGGACATGAGTAAAGAAGAAACTTCCGCTGCTGCCAGACAAGGTTTCTACATGGAGCAGGGAATGAGAGCGAGAGAAAGAGAGAGAGAAAGAGAGACAGAGAGAGAAAGAGGCGAGTGGAGCGGAGTCTAAATGAAGTACTCCTTCTTTTCCTCTGTGTGTGCGTGGTTACCATCTGCATTGATAATGGCTGTGTCTGCATCAGGGGCATCGTCGGCTCCTTTGGCCTCGTTTGTCAAATATGTGCCTGTCCCAGTAAAAACATCATGGTTTAAATTAAACAAATGTAATGATATACTTATCTTTTGACAAAACCTATCACCAATAAAACTGTCAAACCATCATATATACACTATATGGCCAAAGGTTTGTGGATACCTGACCCCCTCCATAAAACACGGGACAAGCTTAAGAGCAATTTCAGCAACAGACTCATTCAACCCTGCTGCTTAAAGGAATGATACAGGAAATTATTCCTTACCTAGTGCTATCAGATCGTACAACTCACCTGAACAGGCCAGATCTGGGGTCACTACACTGGACTGAGCTACCATTATTGGATACACCCTAAGAATGTTCTTCACTTTTATTAAGATATTTTATCATCTGTTTAATTTCTTATATCCCTGCAGTATTTTACTACAGCTTAATTTCCCTCCAGGGATTAATAAAGTAATTCTACCCTTTTTTATTTTATTCTAGCACAGCTGAACGTCCATATGTGCTTGCTGAACATCCATATTCAGATTATTCCCCCAGTGTTGATTTCATAACCTCCACTCTCCTGGGAAGGCTTTCCACTAGGTTTTGGAGCATGGCTGTGGCGGTATGTGTGGAGCTCATTCAGCCACATGGGCATTAGTGAGGTCAGATGCTGATGTCAGGTGAAGAGACCTGGGGCTCAGTCAACATCTAGTTCATACCAAAGTTGTTCATAGGGGTGGAGGTCAGTTATTACGCTCCAGTTCTTCCACCACAACCTCAGCAAAACATGCCTTAATGCAGCTTGATTTGTGGACCTTTGCACTGTCAGGTCAAACATGTTTGAGTCTCAGCTCAAAGATATTGTAATGTTACAACGTACAAAGACATGTCTGAATTTCAACAATTCTGTGCTTCATGTGTCTGCTTATGCAAAAGTTTGGCCATATAGTGTATTTTTCTATTGAGTTATTTGCAAAAAAAAAAAAAAAGAATTGTTTTTTAAAGCTATAATTATTTGCTATATAAAAAACTTTTTTTTTTTTTACCTTTATGCCGTGCCAGGTATCGTCCCAGTACGATGATTAAGCACAGGGTGACAAAGACGACAACAGCCACTACTCCTCCAATCAGAGCATGATCTGGTCCATGCTGGACCAAAGCATTAGGATCTGGGAAGAGAAAAAGAGAGAGAGAGAGAGAGAGAGAGAGAGAGAGAGAGAGAGAGAGAGAGAGAGAGAGAGAGAGAGAGAGAGAGAGAGATTTTTTAGAGTGAAGGAAAGGAAACACAACCAGCTAGAAAAAAGGGAATTATTTTAAATCCCTGAGGAACAAGTTAGGTGAATAAAGACAGATGCCCTTATCCATCCACTGAAGAGATAGGATAAAATAAATGTTATGTACTCCTCTGACAGTCGTTGCACTACGTTTCGTTGGTCTCGCTTTGCGATGGCCAAGCTTGTGTCAAGATTTCAAAATAGGATTTGGATTTAAAATGAGGAATGAAAAGAACAGCAGTCTAACACTCGGCTGTGTGTTGTGAGGCTTTAGAACATGAGTGAACACAAACAGAGAAAAGACAAGAATAATAACATCTTTAACAAGATCAAGGTCAAGTGATTGTGGTAGAGCAGGTACCTGTGTACAAAATTGACAGACTAAACACACTGCATGCCTAAATGAAAGCTTCTCTATAGAACCCCCCCCCAAAAAATTCAATGTCTTGTAGCACTCTTGTGTCTTGTAGTGAAAGGCTCTGTCATTACAAGACACAGACCAATTTTTTAAAGGTTTACCAAAGTGTAGAAGAAAACCAATTTGTAAACTTTTTGTTTTTTAATTTTTATATCCTATTTATTTCACTCACTCTCACTCATTTTCTACCGCTTATCCGAACTACCTCGGGTCATGGGGAGCCTGTGCCTATCTCAGGCGTCATCGGGCATCAAGGCAGGATACACCCTGCACGGAGTGCCAACCCATCGCAGGGCACACACACACACTCATTCACTCACGCAATCACACACTTCGGACAATTTTCCAGAGATGCCAATCAATCTACCATGCATGTCTTTGGACCGGGGGAGGAAACCGGAGTACCCAGAGGAAACCCCCGAGGCATGGGGAGAAAATGCAAACTCCACACACAAGGCGGAGGCGGGAATCGAACTCCCAACCCTGGAGGTGTGAGGCAAACATGCTAACCACTAAGCCCCTATTTATTACAATAACATTTTATTTGACTTTTGGTCTTTTTAAAATATTGGTAATGTCATGAATTAACTGTTTTGGTAGAGAAACAGTGACAGTCTATATAGATATTTACATCCAAACAAACACATACACATTTGCAGGAAAAAGAGGAAAAGAAAGAAACATTAACGTGACTCTCCTGTGACTCTAATGTGAAGAAGAAGAAGAAGAAGAAGAAGAAGACAAAATGGTATAATAGCTTACGTTATGGACACAGCTGTGCTATTATAAAGATGGCACACTTAAAAAAAGATATTTATTATTTAAGCACGGAACATACAATTTTTATATATGCAGTAACTTATTGCCAACAGAGTTAATGGTACTGTGTGTAAAAGGTGTAATAAAAAACTGTACACATACAGTAAAGTACTGTAATAACAGCAACAATGAAAGGACATAATTCCTCTGACTGATGCTTTAAAAAAGCAACCTACAACTGGTGCGAGCTAGTAGCTGAGCTCAAGGTTATATGAGTCTTCCTCAAGGATTTGAACACATGCTGATTTATTTTAAATGTCAACCACATATGCAGATTATAAGTTGTTTATACATCTATATGAACGTCACTGTACTATACTCTATTCTAAAACCAGTAAAATGGCAAAAAGGATCCGCTAATGGGAGTCTTTAACAGCCGCACATGATAAAACAGGTGCAAACTATCAGTTCAACGGCCCATGAACAATAGTGTGGATGAGGAATGAAGGCTGGTTATGAATGGGAGTTATTATCACAGTAGGGAGTTATTAAGAATAAAATTCAAAGATGTAGCTGCATTACATTAGTCTTGCTCTTTTTCTCTGTATCTTCTGTCTCTCAATTTTAACCCTATTTTCTTCCTAATTCGATCACTGGCCAATTCCTGCCAAATGTCACTGTGTGAAGGTTAATATGTTCTTCCTCTAAGACATGTGAACAAGCCACTGCATCTTTTCGAACCTCTGTCCATACTACACAGGATAAAGTGCTGTCAGTCCCTGTCTGCATTCTTAAAGACATCCACCATTGGCTAGTTTCACTCTCAGTTCAATCCAGTTCAATTTTATTTTGTTTTGCTCTTTAAACTAATTGTCACAAAGCAGCTTTACAGAAATATCAGCAGAGGTAGACCGTGGCAAGGAAAAACTCAGGAATATGAGACTCAGCCAGGGGAAAAAAGGGAAACCATCCTGTAAATATATATATATATTTCCCTTCTATAACTCTGACAGGGGACAGTAACATCCTCCCTTCTGCACTGAGAACACAGCCAAAAACCAGCCACAGATGGCTGGTGTGCATTATTGGCTCTCTTCTCACCATCTCTAAAAAAATGTCTATAGCGTGTATGTCCTCCTTGTTTACCTACAGAAAAAGATGTCCCGGTTTCGCATACCCACTTTGTAATATCAGATAACATCCATCTCAAGGGCACTTATGCCTGCGTTAAAGTCATTCGCATATCCACGTGTTTGAGAGTGATATCTCAGTAGTGACGAGGACAGGGACAGGCACCTCATGCATGTGCTTCGGGGTTGTCATAATTGGATATCTTCAGTGCTTGCTCTATTTATATCAGCAGCCAATGAGGCCAGCATGATGAGAGCCTTCCTGGGGCAAGTATATTGACACGGCAAACTCTTTGTGGAGCTCAGCAGATGATAACGATATGAAAAGTAATTTCTAGAGCCAGGCAGATTGATATGACCAATGCAGGGCATTTCATTATGTCCTGCTCTGTTTAGGAGAATTGGCTGTTAAAGCAGGAAATGTGCTAGTTTAATATATGAATCTCTACCTCTGTGCCTGTCCATCTGGTTCAACCAATCAGTGATCTTTTTCATAGCTGTGGTGGGCTTGGCTCATGCATGCTTAATAATGGTTGTACCAAATGATGTACCACATGCAAATTCCGTACATGAGGAGGCACAGCAAAAAATGAAACGGACAATATTGTGGCCAAAAAATACACTTTCTAATGTGTCTGAGCTGTTAAAAAGCTGTAGCTCATCACACAAACTATACATTTTACCACCTACTACTTGTGCTGTAAATGAACTGCTGTGAAATGGTGGAAATGGTCCACACAAAAAAAGGACAAGGAAAACCACAGACCTAGCTTCACTAGCTATTCTGGTGAGACTTACATGAATATATGTTTTAAAAGTTGATGAATTTAAACTGTAAATTTCTGACAGTCACTCCTGGCCCATGGCAAGGCAAGTGCTTCCTATCCAGAGAGAAAACACAAATAGAAAACTAAAACACGCTGATGCGAAGCAAAACATCGTTGAGAACCTGAGCCACCATTTTACTATCTTCCTAGAAGGAGAGTTCAAGGTTAAGCTGAATATTTATGCCACATTGTAATTCAGCACCTGAACAGCAAGGATTGTGCTATCTAGGATTACCCGTGCAGTCGTCCAGGATTAACGTTGCATCTGTGATGTGTTCGGATGAATGCTGCAGTTAGAAACGTATACACACGAATAAGCAATGTGTGTGTGTGTGTGTGTGTGCACGTGTGTGTGTTTGTGAGTGTGTGTGCATGTACGTGTGTGTGTGTGACCCTATGCTGATCTTCTTTCCTTAGGTGAGCTATCGAGTGTTTCTGATGAGAAAGTGCTGAGCCGCAGAGCTTCACCTACTGAGCACAATAAAACTCTTATTAACATGCAGAAAGGGACACTCCCATTCTCCCTCTGATGAGCACACGCATGTCTATAAACTCTCAGGTGACCAGTGATGTGTTACTCGATATAAGGGTATAGAAAAACACGGTTGGCTGCATGTAGTCAAAACACAGCCTTATCTCTGTTTAAAAGTCAATGCGAAAGTCAAACTGAAACCTAACAGTTCTGACAGATCTGTCGTGGTCTATATTTGTGAACGCAATCTAATAGCTTAGCATGATTGCTTTGGTTTGGTTCCTCCATTTGCTTGTTATAGGATGGCAACAGAGAACAAATGAACTTACTTGCAAAAGCACTGGAATGGAAAGACAAACTTTAAATTAGCACTTATCCAGTTTATGGATATAATTTTTTTTGATATAACACTGGACTTAGAACCAACAATATAGCAGTATGAGGCAAAGGCTTCTAAGTGCACTTCACACAAAGCCAACTGTATCTAATGCTGTGCTCTTATACTACAAAATTACTTTTAAACAGTATATAATTCAGTATTTACAGCAGCATTGCTTTCAATTGGTGATATAAGCTTACAGGTTCTGTCAAAACTTGTGCAAGGAATTTTGCATAGTTGTTAGCATGTGCTTTCATTTTTGGGCTCTGCTATTAGATTATGCAGATTAACTGTGCGAGTTCTCATCTCTGGGTCCCCATGCAACCCCTCCCACAAACAAACAAACAAACACAAACAAACAGACAGACAGACAGGCAGACAGACAGACAGACAGACAGGCAGACAGACAGACAGACAGGCAGACAGACAGACCGACAGGCAGACAGACAGACCGACAGACAGACAGACAGACAGACAGACAGGCAGGCAGACAGACAGACAGGCAGGCAGGCAGGCAGACAGACAGCAAGGCAGGAAAACAGACAAACATACAAAGAAACAGAAAAACAGACAAACAAACAGACAGACAGACAGACAGACAGGCACACAGACATGTTTGGGATAGAAAATGCAGACTGAAAAAGCAAACAGTGTTCTGGTTTCAGGTCACATGATATATGATAATGTAATATAAAAGCAAAAGACAATTTTAAATGAAAAGAAAATCAAAAGAAAATTACAATTAAATTACTAATGTAATGCATGCAAAAGAGAATATTGCATGCATTAAAGTCAACTAATAGGATACTTGGTATATATTGCTTATATATTGCTTCCTGAATAGTCAAAAATGAATAATTGTAATGATCCCATATTTGGTTTAATTTAATTATATGGCTTTAACCCTCATTATTCCACAGCTTCATCTAATGCATCATAAATAAATAAACAAACAAACAAATAAATAAATAAATCATTCATTCATTCACTCACTCACTCACTCATTTTCTACCGCTTATCCGAACTACCTCAGGTCACGGGGAGCCTGTGCCTATCTCAGGCGTCATCGGGCATCAAGGCAGGATACACCCTGGACGGAGTGCCAACCCATCGCAGGGCACACACACACTCTCATTCACTCACGCAATCACACACATCTCTGGACAATTTTTCCAGAGATGCCAATCAACCTACCATGCATGTCTTTGGACCGGGGGAGGAAACCGGAGTACCCAGAGGAAACCCCCGAGGCACGGGGAGAACATGCAAACTCCACACACACAAGACGGAGGCGGGAATCGAACCCCAACCCTGGAGGTGTGAGGCGAATGTGCTAACCACTAAGCCACCGTGCCCCCCCGAATAAATAGATCAATCAATCAATAAATAAATAGATAAACCAACAAACAAACAAACAGACATACCCATTTAATAAAATCTTTTTAGCCCACATTTTTTGCTGAAAGTGTATTTAATGAGAAGAGGTATGGTTAGGATAGAAGAGGCCCAGGGGATTATATTTGTATTCCAGAACACGCAAATGTAAGTCATCAGAGGGATTTAACATCTGAAGAATCAAAGATCATACACTCTTCAGCCATTCCCTCCCCAAATAAAAAGAAAGGCAGACATGCACGGACACTGAAAAATAAACTAGTGCTAGACGCCAGAGTGATTTACATGTCAGAGGATAGAAAAAATGATTTAAAAAGTGTATTGTGCATCAGGGACAATGCTGGCTCCTGGGTGATGTAATTAATAGTTGTCTTTAATATAGGTTAAACATCATGCCTTGTCTGAACAGAGATGGAATAATTTAGTACATATATAGAAACATAGAAAAAAAACAAGTGATATCATTGTGATCCTAGTCTAATCAAGTGTAATCAATATACATGACTTATCATACAGCGTGTTATCTTTTCCTACTGATGGTTATTAGAATGATAAGAAATTATGGATCCAAAGAAACTTTAAATCATCACTTTTTAAATAAACTTTATTACTTTCATAATGGCATACAAATTACAGTCAAATTCCAAATATGATGAGGCACTGACATAGTTAAGGCTGAAAATATAGGGTTCATTCCAGAGAATTATTTAAAGTGACTTCTGCTATTAACGCATAATGGACAGAAGGAATATTAGTCTATTTCTATTCAGCCACAAGTCCGATTTATTTCATTTTTTTATTCTTTGTCTATTTTAAAGTATGGCTATAGATCTTAGAACTATGTGACTATATGACTATAAACTATGTGAATATTGTAGGTCATCAGTATCTATACTGCAGGATTTAGTGAAGAGGCTGTATTACATTATAATTCCCCCTGTGTTTGGAACAGTGGGCAGAGATAGCACTCTATAGCTGTCTCCATAATAATCTTCCCTAGAGAGACATGGCAGCCAACTTTTCCGTACCTCTTTTAAACAAAGCTGTTTTTTTAGCAGTTGCCTTTTGTCGAACCTCAGAGGAGCCATTTTTTTTCCCTACTGTGCCACTTTGTTCTGCCCTTCTGTCAGGAACAGCGGAAAACTGAGCTAAATCAATACCGCAGCTAAAATCCCTAATTCCTTACTGAGGATAAAAGCGTTATATCTTCAAAGGTGTACTCGGAGTTGCTTGACCTCTCTTATTTTCTTTAGGAAGCCTGTTCTCAATGTGAAATCACTCAGATCCTTAAAGTGAAGTCAAAGCTGATTGTGTTTAAGCTGCAGGAAGTGTGCAAAGTCCTGGTCTTCCACCTGACCAGCCAGTACTGGACCTCTGCAATGGACCCCAATGCTCTCGCATACATATGTATAGCACTCACCTGAGCTGTAGAGATAGGAGGGAAAAGGAGGACAAGGCCCCATGTAGAGTCCTAATTGGATGAGCAAAGCCAGCCACTAAGGAACAAAACGCTTGAACTTGCAAATGGTGTTTGGAGGATTCCTCATTTGTTTGTGTCTCACTGGGAGCAGAGCCCATGAACAAGGGCGCGTCCAGCCTGCTGCTGTCAGCCCATTACACCCCTGTTGAGCATGCATGCTGTGTGCTCACTGAATATCTGCTCAGTGTACGAAGATGCATATGTTTCCACCTTATTTGGAGATGGAACACTAGCCATGTGGAAACTGTTTGATTTAATCACTCAACCCCAAAATTAACACCTTAAAACTGCTTCACAAAACCAACAAAATTACCCCTGTCAGTCTGAGGTCAATTTGATTGATGGGTCTGCCTCAACCCAAGCCTGTAATAAGACACGGGCAATACAGTGGCAAAACAGTTTTGTCCCCGAATTTGATCCAGAGCTCAGGTTACTGTCTGTGTGAAGGTTTTCTGCATGTTCTCCTTTTGTCCACTGGTTTTCTCCCAAAATGTGCCAATAGTTGGACTGAATCTGATAAATTGTCCGTAGGTGTCCAATGTGTGTGTGCTATCTTGCAATACACCTACCTAGGGTGTATTTCCATTTTACACACACACACACACACACACACACACACACACACACACTGAAAAATGATTTTCAAAAATCATTAACTGGGAACGTAATCTAGATCATGTTTATCACAATTGCTACCGTATTTCAAATGTGCCTTCTCAATGACAACTGATGACAAGTTATTTATGTGTCAGCCAACCCCAAAAAAAACTGATGACGTGTAATCTATAGTCAGAAGTAATCTATAGTCAGAAGTAATCTATAGTCAGAAGTAATCTATAGTCAGAAGTCAGTTTCACTTTATACCATTCTGTGTATATTAGTTCTGAATAATGCCAAAAAAACAAAATAAGGCAAAATAATATATGGCAAATAAAACATGGCAAAAGTCCAAAATAACATTTGTTAATAGCAAATAAGAAAATATGGATGTAAAAAAAAAAAGAAAACACATTTTATGCTCTTTTCCCTTTAAAGAAAGCAAGGACTTATCCATTAAATCATATACCACTGTATGTACATATACAATACTAGATTCAAATTTACGCAGGAGTTTGGTGACACACTGGTGCTCTCTAGTTAGCCCAAGGTCTGTAGTTTTACTGGAAATTAATTGCATCCATTCCATACTAAAATTTGATGGTTTAAAGACATTTGGGATTTTATTCATCAACAGAATGGTGGGGTGAAGAGGTTAACAGGGAATATAAATCCTGTTATTAAAATGCTCTATTAACATCTGTACTGCAAAAATCATCTGCTGCAGTTTTATAAATTCTTCCTTTGCAGGAAGAATGCATGTCATCCAGTAAAAAAAAAATACATGGCGAAAGAAAAAAGGCTAGAAGTAAATCGGACAACTTAAAATAAAGTTTTGTTGCAATTAAACAGCTTTTCGACAGTGTTTTGTTTTCCTCCCATATTTTCTGTCCTATTACGTCCCTGGCTTATGAACCAGAAGCCTGCCCTCCCTGAATAAGATGGATTTGCACTTTGTCTTCTGCCCACCCTGAGACAAAAGGCATGACCAATCACTATGTCTGTGGAAGTGCCTCAGTGGGATGATAATGCTGTGGGGGTGTGAGATAGGGCGGACACGCACTGATTATGAAAAGTGAGCTGTAAATATTTAAAAAATTCCCTGAAACCCAAGAACTTTATTCAACCTTTCAGCTTCATAAGGTCACGGCTAATTTGCAAGCCATAAAAATGCATTTGGCAGATTTAACGCGGATGAGAGCTGCTCTGATGACATCGTTTGGGTTCGTCGTTTCTGTGCGGAAGAGTTATTATGCTCATTAAGCCCGACTGCCCGCTGCTGAAATCCCACCATTGATCGCAGACGCTGAGATGGGCGGCTAATGCACCGAGGGAAATAAGTGCAGTTAACACTCTAGACCTTTTATGGTACAGGGGCTATAAAGGGCTGCTTGTCTATGCAGGCTAGAGACTGGTAGGCTGAAAGAAATAGCTAAAATGGCATAACATGTCGGAGAACGCATTTCTTTAAGTACAAAGAACCTCTGCTTAACATGAAAACAGCAGAAAGAGAGATAGTTTAGTGCTAAATGATGCAATATCAGTTGCCAAAAGTAATTTCTTACAGTGCGGGCCCAGCATCTGACGCAAACCAGCTGACAAACCTACAGAGTTTCGGGGTTATTCGGAAGCCATTCTACCAGCTGCACTGTGTCTCTTGTGCAACTCAATAAATGGGAAGACTTTCAAACAACCCCAGGCAGAGGCCAAAGGGAGAACGTGTAATGTCTGTTATAAATCAGAGAAATCTATATATACCAGGCTTAAAACAGAAAAAAACAAAATAATGAGACACCAGTGGGATTTGTTTTTCACATGATACAATTTCTGTTACGTATCACTACATATCAAAGAAGCTGGAAGAAAAGATGAAGTTTATGAGGTCCACAGTTCCTATGGGATGACACCCAGGCGGTGATGTTACACCTCCCTGCCAGCAGATGTCTCCCTCTTATGAATTCTAGCTTACCATATCTAGGCTTTTATATGAAGCCTAAAGTGCTTTCCAAAGCTTTAATTGAAATCTCCTTGATTTCTTGATTCTACGTTCTTTCACCTGTAATCAAATTGATGCACCAATTGTTCAAGTGTGGCCAGACAAAACGAGGAGAGATGAGACAGAAAGCTTCTAGAGTGAGGATACACTGATACACTACTGGTATACTTATAGAACAATAATAAACATCAATGCTAAACAAATATTCTATATTACCTAAGCATCTTTGAATAAAAATTCTTATAAATATATCTATGTTTAAAAAAAACATTGTCTACTTTCCGTTCAGATTTTCTTTTTTGAGGGAGGCACCAGGGGCGGTTCTAGGATTCCACCTTTAGGGGGTTTAGCCCTCAGTGAGAATTTAAAACAAGAAGAGTTTTATATTATATATTATATGACTACATAGAAAGACAAAAGTTATGGTATTATTTAAAATGGCAAAAGTGGACACCAAAATTTTATGCATGATGTAATGATGCCAATCTTGAATAAAATCAGTTCATGTATGTTTGCATTCTCTACAAATGAATAAAATGAATACAGTCATTAATAAAAAAAATATTCACAAGACAAAGACCAAATCAATAAATGTTATTTTTATTTAGTACTGAATGGATTGTTTGCATTGATATTTTGTTTGTGCCATCAATAAGAATAGTGAAATTTCACTGCTTTTGGTTACCGTCTTTGCGGTTTTCCGGTGATTAACATTATAGATAAACGCCTCCAGCTCTGACTGTGCGTGCACGCTGCGCGTTCCTGTGCTTCTCCGTTCTAATAAAGCAGACAGCTGATGACGCACTATTGAAAGACTACAACACACGCGAGTAAAAGCAAAGTAAAAAAAATCGCTCTTGGATCAAACTGATAAATAATTTTCTTTCCCATTGACGACATGTCCTGCATTTTAACCTAATTTTTATTTTTTATTTTTGAAGGAAAAAATTATGCTTATAGATTTAGGGTAGCTGAGATCACAGACAGGGGGGCTGGAGTCACCCTAAAAAAGGTCTAGAACCGCCCCTGGGAGGCACTAAGACGCAAGGACAGTTAATAATACAGCATTGTGAAGTCTTGCCAAACATAGCATGTGTGTAAGGTGTGAGCCATGTTTATGCTAAATGCCATTACTACTGTATGCATTGATCTTTGAGTTGTACTATTGTTTACTCTTTGGAGTTACTCTCTGAATTGGAAATATTGACACTCTCTATATTTTACCCTTGCTACTATTGTGATTTTGGAGCCATCAGGGTTTTTCAAGACACCATTTGTCCATTTCCAGTACCATACTGTAGATGTAAATATGATGTGATACAAAATGAGTAGCACATGTGGTACGCACATGAGCTGAATGTCAACACAGAGCTCCAAAAAACATAAAAAAAAAACAGAGGCAAGGAACACCAAGATGGAGGCAGAACAAAACACTGGTTAGCACAAACATGTAACAAAAGGTAGGTAATAGACTTCAGGTACTATAAAGATTTGTGAAATGATTGTGTTTGACAAAGAGGAAGTGGTGGAAGGGTGGTGGGGTTACTGTACCTCTCTGACCGGTGACTGCAGAGTCGGGCTTGAAGTCTAATGGATCGGTAGTGTCTGGGAGGATGGCTACATGGGGAGGAGTTGTGGATGGAGAGGGTGTAGTGGGGGCATCTGGTCAATGGAACACATCACGCAAACAAATGCACAGGGACGGACGCAGACATAAACACACACAAAAAAAACAAACAAACAAAAAAACAAAGCAAAAATAAAAACATCAACATAACAATGGAACATATGCAACAGAAATGCTTTATCTCGAATATATCATGCAAATTAAAATAGAACGTATATAACTAATGATGGATAAATGATAACAAAATCAGATTAAAGATCATTCCGGAACAAATATTCATTAAACCTCTAAATTTTACTATTTTATTTAACCAGTAAAGCCAGAGGGATGTGAGAAAACTGAACAGTGCAATGTACAGCAGTTCTACAATTAGTGGAAATAATGTTGTAATGTAGTAATAAAATTAAATGTAGCTGTATGTAGATGTAGTATTATAATAGCTGTGTATTGGTAGAAGTAATAGTAATAGTAGTGGGAACAGTAATTTAGTATTAGTAGTAGATGTAGTTTGTAGTGGCAGTAGAATAGTAGCTATTGTAGTGTAATAGCACTAGTAGTATAACTGTAGTAATAATGTATTGTGGTAAAAATAGCTGTAGCAGTCATAGTAGCAGAAGTAGTGTTGTATTTGTAGTAGGTGTAGTAGTCGTAGTATTAGGAGAAGTATAATAGTAGCAGTAGTGTCATTATTAGTAGTAGATGTAACAGTGTAGTGGTATAATAGTAAGAGTAACGTAGTAGTAGCAGTAGTGTAGTAGAAATCATCAATTCTATGACAATTCCGGTTAAAGTTTTATCTGTTAACTTGTCCAATACATGCCACATAAATAAACGCTTTAAATGTCACATAAATAAACAAAATCGGACAAGCAAGAGTGCTGTTCACTACAACAGCATGATTGTAAGTTCATAACAGTTTTATAAACAACAATTTCATATTGAGTAAATGATATTTTACATTCATTTACTCAATTTTACAAAAAGAAGATTGCCAAATATTTTCCACAGACAAGCAGATTAATACAAATAGAGAAATGTACCAGTGCTGTTAAACTAAATATCAGCACCCTTGGATTACTGCTTGTCCAATTAAATTATTGGACTAGAGCTACCTGCTGTATAAACAACTAAAAAGCCCAAAATTTTAGAATTGATTATAAGAACTGAGCAGTTTGGTCTATGCTGTTCTGCTATGTAATGTTTAAAAAAAGAAAGGAAAAGTCAAAGTAAAGTTCATGCCAATCAAGTTTAAACTAAATATCACCTTGTGCTATAGCTGAAATTGAGTGACCCTAGCTTTTAAAATGGCAGGTCGCATTCAGGATTTTCTTAATCCTGATTCTGCCCCAGCAGCTTGTTTCAAACAGGACACACAATCCTTAGAAATGCATAAAATGTGTTTGGCCTGCTGTTAAAGTTAGACGAAGGCTGATAAGGTGAAGCACCAGTCTGCTCTTTCTCTAATAAGTCTGCTCTTTCAAACACACTCTGTTCTCACAGGAGCAACACAGTTCTCATGTCTTTCAGGAGCGAATGTGAGAACATGAGGGTGAAATAAAGCATTTGCAACCTGCTTTTTCCCTGGAAAGTTTAGACGAAGGAATGCATTCAAATAATTTCATATCATCTGAGTGGTAACTTATTTATTTTGACCATGAGTTGCTCTTTATCAGTCTATGGAAGAAACTTTGAGAAATCATTTCTCATCTATTGCAATAAACAAACTCCAAATTTTTCTGTATGCTTGTGTCACTTATTAGAGACTGCACTCAAACTGGAGAGTTTTCTAGCCTGTAATAATGCAGAAAATGCACAAACATTATAGAACGTCCTTCTACCATGTGCCGGTATTAACTACTGCTTGGAACGCTAAGGTGTACATGTTAGGAGAAGAAATGTTTTGCGGCACAAAATGTGACTAGATGCGGCTGCAAATGTGCTCATAATACATCTAACATTGAATTTTGTTTTCCTAAGGTTGTAACTCCTCACACAAACTGCACCTAGAAGCATGAACAAAGTGTGCTCTGTTTGAAGATGGTGGTTTAAATAATTAAAAAGCTTGAGACTCGAGGAAATGTAACTTCAGTAGCAGAGACATAAATAAGTTAAAGGAACTTGTTAATAATAAAAAAAAAGTTAATGGTGATTGATACTGTACAGTATGACTTATGATTAGGTTTACTCTAATAAAAAATACCGCCATGACCAAAGTAATCCATTTTAAAAATTCACAACGTCATAAAAGTGCTCACTATTGTGTTAATGGTAATCAGTTTATTACATGAATTTGTGATGTATGTAATTCTAAGAATTGCTGAAAAATATATTGTAGGCAAATTAAAAATGTATCCACCATTTGTACAAAAAAAAAAAACATGTACCAGGCTATATCACTGCCAGGATTAAGCAAGGAGTTAACAGTACTGCCTAGGTGCTTTTTATAATCTGTGATATGCAGTTAGCTTATTCTTACAAGAAGTTGTCAGGCTTTATAGTGCCAACATCATTAAGGGCTTTAGTTACAGTATCTGTGTCCTTATATTGCTTTGACATTTCTACTGTCACCTGCCGGGACCTCTACATAATACACTTTGTGCTCATTAATTCTCCATCAGAATCTCAAAAACAAGAATGAGCACAGAAATGAGTTCAAAAGAAGCAGATCTTGTAGGCTTGGTTAGATGGAGATTTTGTGAATTGTGGCTTGTGACTTGATTCGCTTACGAGCAGCATGCAATAATGCAATTCTTTAAATAGAAGAGATTGAAATTTGAAGCATTTCTTCATATTCAAAAATCAATAGATAATAAATGACCTACAGTAGTAGCAGGCATAGACTCTCAAAACCCTATGTATTTGATACCCGATGTATTAAGCGTTCTGCATGCACAAGATATGGTCATTCTCTGCCCACTGAGCTATAATAACGAAACTACATGATCTGGTTATTAAAGTATTTTGCAAAGTTTTAATGGGTTTTCCACAGTATTAACCTCTAAATGTTGTTCTATATGTGCTAGCTTTAGAATCAGGTTCTGTAAAACACAAGAAGGTCACTTCTTTTCAATCGATTTCAAAGTATCATAAAACATATTCTAATGTATGGGCTGGATTTTTACAGACACAGCGTGGTATGGGGGAATGTTTAAAATAGTTGAAATATAAATCACCAGGCACCTATTTTTGTACATCACATGGGTCCCTTTTTAACATGGTCACACTCTTTTAGCCTTTTTTGCACTCACCGTACACGAAGAGCACATATTCGGCATGGTTGGTGCCCAGATGATTACTGGCTTCACAGCGATAGGTGCCATTGTCTGTTTTATTTAAGGATATGAAAGTGAGATCTCTGCCGTCAACAATCACACGGTCCAAGTCTGGCAGTTTGCCCCCATCTTTCGTCCATTTCACTGGGTCTGGCCTGAGAAACATGGTGAAAATGAACAAAGGTGTTTTTTTCCAAACTGATTTTGGAACCTCAAATGGAAATGTTGTGTCTATTACACGTATAACATGATCCTGCAAAGGAGAAGTCTTACTGGGCCTCATTTAACAATCATAGTCTGCAAATATTTTGTTAAGGCCAAACAGAACAAAGTTCCTGACTAGATTTTCAAAGGTTTTAGTAACAAACACACACAAGCATATTCATGGCACAGTTGATTTAGAATTTATAACATGCAAAATCCTGATTGGGAGATATCACGGAGAATACCAGTGAAACGGTGTATTAGACAGAGTGATAGACTTACGAGGGGTTTCCGTTAGACACACATTCCAGTTTGAGAATATCTCCTTCTTGTGGAAGTGACTGAGAATGCCTGATCTCCACACGAGGAGCATCTGCATGGACAGACAAAAGAATTAGCCATTAGCCAGCAAAAAGAAGCCCACTGTATAGATATATTCATAACACAAACTATGTTCTACACCCTGAACATAAAGTATAACTGTAACACTTCATTTTAATGGCCTCTGCACATCATTAGTAATTACTGATTAACTGCAGGGCTGTAGAGAAAATCATACTAAAATATTGATCTGGATTTGTTTTTCTCTGCCGTTCAATTCAAGAACAGCAGTAATTCTGCTTCAGAAGAACTACGCAAGAATCCACAGAGGGAAAAGAGGAAAAATAAGGTTGTAATGCTAATTTGGAAGTGAATTTTCAAAAGACTAATGTGTGGAAAGATAATGATGGTAAGCAGGCATAATTTATTTTGTGGTCATGTTCCCGGCACTTTTTATGGCATTCACAATTTTATATTAACATTTACAGCATTTAGCAGCAGGTCTTATCCAGAGCAATTCACAGGAGTGACCCACAGTTCTGGTTCTGCAGAGATACAAAAAAAAAAACGATACAAAAGCTTTCTAAAAATATTAGTTTAATCCCATTGATAGTGTTTATCATGATGGTGACTAATAAATATTCTCCTCTATGCTCTCTCTCTTCCATGATTTCTCTTCTCATCTAATCTATAAATGAACAGAATGGTGCTCCTTAGAGGCGCAACAGAAAAGTTTGTCCTATCGTTTGGATGATCATGATTTTGAATCCCAATTATTCATGGCCGGAAGACAAGGAAGCAAAATTGGCCGTGTTCTCTGGGTGGTTAGAGTCAATCACAGTAAAAATCATGGGTGCCAGTGAGTCATGTCATCTGAGTGTGTGATGCTGTGATGCTGCATGGGTTTATAAAAGGTAAGGTTGGATGACTATATATTTCTCAGAAGAAGCATGTGTTGGCCTTCACACTAGCTGTTAGGTGTCATGTGTTAGGTGAGAGCTGGCAGGTGAACCAGCATACCAGAACCAGCATTTTGATGCTTATTCTATGACAAAATCACACTAATGTGTAAATTTATTTAGAGAAATCTATAATCATAATGTCATTTATAATGGCTAATTTAATCAACTGAATGATAGCAAAAAACTGAAGCTATGAACCTGGAAACAATATATATTCAAGAGAAATAAATTAAATCAAAATATGGTGAAAGAATGTGAAGTGAGTGAAATTCACTGTGTTTGTGTTTTGTTGTGTTTTTATCTCACAAGTAGTCAAGACAACGGATAACTTTAAGTCGTATTTTTGAAATATATAAACAAAAGCCAAAACTTGTCATGACAATTGGAGTTAAAGAGAAAAATACACATAATGCACAGAAGCTACCATGTTTTAATGTGTAGGAGGATAAAATAATCTCTAGAGCATATTTTATACAATTATATATATAATATATAATATTATATTAATATATAATTAATATATACAACTTAATAATAAAAATAATAATTGCTATATATAATGAAAAAATATAAATAAAATAGACAATAAAAATAAATAATAGACATTCAGATCATGGAGAAATTAAATAATGAAAGCTATAATAATGGACTTACAGTGCACTTCCAACACCTCGGTTGCTTGCTGTTGGATAGACCGCAGTGCCTCGTGGACCACTTTACATGTGTAGGCCACACCGTCATCATTCCTGTCCACCTTCAGCTGCACCGAGCTACGGACCATGAATGTCTTCCCGCTGGCATTTACCTCTTTTGCGCCTGTAAAACAACAATTTTATTGTAAATAACCAACTGTTGTGCTCTTTATCTCAAGGGAAGCTAATTAAATGAACATACTGTACAACTGAATATACTGAGAATACGACATTTTTGTTTGTTTGTTTAATGCATAATAAGTGGCCGTAATTAGCAACATTATCAGTAATTAGTGTCATAGAAATAGAACCTTCACATGCAACAGCTTATAGAAGATGAATATTAACATTGGCCTTCAGCTGATCTTCATACTTGGCCTATATAACTGAACCATGCTACACAGAATGTGCTCTTTATAACACATAAAAGCATCTTAAATGTCCATATAGTGTTGAATAGTAAAGGGCTTTCTCATGGGTTTCTCGACAGTTATATTTCTTTCCCCATTCCTTTTTAAGGGCAAAGTGACAATAATCATAAATAATAATTAACAAGGGTTAAATTATCAAAATATTTTAAATACAACAAAGTTAAATGGTAGCATTTCTAATGTTTTATTTATTATTACATTTTATATGCTGTTTGGTCTGCTCCTTTTTTGTGTATAGATATCTATGCAGTTATTATAGTGTTATATAAAGTACATCATGAAAGGTGAAGTTATCTTATTACAGTGGCACCTGTCAAGGGGTGGGATATACTGTATTAGCCAGCAAGTGAAAAGCCAGGGCAAAAAATGGGCAAGGTGATGAATGTCTTTGATAAGGACGAAATTGTGATGGCTATCATCTCTTCTCAGTATCATATCAGCATCTTCAAAACAGTAGGCCTTGTGGAGTGTTCCCAATATGTAGTGGTTAGAACCCACTAAAAGTGGTCCAAGGAAGGACACATGGTGTACCGGTGACAGGATGATGGGTGCCCAACACTCACTGATGCGAGTGGGAAACAAAGGCTAGCCCTTCTGTCTGATCCCACAGAAGTGCTACTGTAACACAAATTGCTAAAAAATGTAATGCTGTCTATGATAGAAAGTCACAATTCACAGTGCATCTCAGCTTGTGCATATGAGTTTGTGTAATTACAAACCAGTCAGAGTGCTCATGCTGACCACTATTCTTTGCCAAATGGGCACATGAGCATCAGAACTGGTCCATGCTGCAAAGCAAGAAGATAGCCTGTCTGAAAAATCACATGCACACGTGCATCACCTACCCGGAGAAGACATGATGCATTATGAGAAAAAGGCAAGCCAGCAGAAGGAAATATTCATGTGGATGTTAGTTTGACACATACAACCTACCTAAACATTGTTGCAGACCAAGAAAACCTCTTCATGGCAGTGGTATTCCCTAATAGCAGTGGTCTCTTTAAGCAGGATAATGAGGATAATGCTCCCTGCCACACTGGCAAGGCTGTTCAGGAATGGATTGAGTAGCATGACACAGAGTTCCATGTGTGGACTTAAGACGCCAAATTGCCCAGATCTCAATCTGATTGAGCATCTGTGGGATGTGCTGGACAAACAAGTCTGATCCATGGAGGCCCCAACATGTAACTTACCAGACTTAAAGGACCTGCTGCTAATGATTTGGTGCCAGATAGCACAGCACACCTTCCGAGGTGGTGTGGAGTACATGCTTCAACCACTCAGAGCTGTTTTGGTAACACAAGGGGGACACAAGGAGGAACTATATAATATTAGGCAAGTGGTATTTTGTACTAAATAGTATTTTCAGTGGAATAACAATAATTGATATTAAATATTATTTCAATATCTGCACCATATTCATAATCAGAGTTTATTATTTACCACTAAAGACTAAACAAAGCCATCTGATAAACGGAGTTGGTGGAGAAGATTTGGGCAGAATACTAAAATGTCTCAAAGCTAAACCAATGTAACACTTTGCTTATTTACATTCACATTTCATTTGATCAGCCTGCTTTCCATACAGTACAAAGCATTTAAAATGAACTACATGTAAATTTAAATGTAAACTTTGGCTGAATTCAAAATAAAAGGTTGTACTGAATGTCAAGTACTTCTATAGCTTATGAGCCTTTTTGTCTATTAGTCTGACTATGATTGTCTGAATGTCTATCACTTACAAACTGTCAATCGACCTTATAAGCTCTAATCTGTTTTGTCTGTAAGAACAAATGATAAATTCAGAAGATAAACATTGTTTAGCATTCACAAAACAATGCTGCTATCACACATGAGGATGTTCCTCTGTGTTGTAAAAGGATGCCACACATTGTCATGTACAGTATGTATGTATGTACAGTATGTATGTACAGTATGAATGTATGTACAGTATGTATGTACAGTATGTATGTATGTATGTATGTATGTATGTATGTATGTATGTATGTACATTTTAAAATGTTTGTTAGTTCATCTTTATATTTAGTAGTTGTAGGTAGTCATATATGTATGTAGTATCTTATCTTGTGGAAATTCAGTATGTAGATAACAAGATAACTTCTCAGAAAACTATCACATATTTTCTATAAGAATTATAATACGAATTTTTCCATGATTCAAGGTTTTCTTTAGATCATCCCAGATCCCTCTGGGATAGACTCCATGCTCCCTGTAACCCTGTGTTGGTCTATTTTCCTGGCTACATTCAGAAACTCTGAAATGGCATAAAAAAGTATAATTTTGGTATTCATTTCAGTGTGACATGAATGAAGGTAAGATGTGTCATTATTCAACTTTTATTTGGTTTGTAGTGGAAATGGCAGTACATTTTCCAGTATCTACTTAAAATAGATCTGTAGCTAAAAGCCTTAGAATGGAGATCAACTAAAACTGCCCTTGGCAAACGAAATCGACTGATGATCAATCAACTTCTTACTCTCAGCTTAGAGCTTCCATTTGGTGCTATAAACACATTTCATCTGCAATGCTGCATGAGCCAAATCTTTAAACAAGCCATATTCCTAATCAGTACTTGAATGTGCCTTTTATCAGTTAAAATCAGTTATCAATTTTTCATTATTGCTGATAGTATAGACAGTACATGATCTAGAACAGGGATCTTATTCGCAAAGGGTTGGTGTAGCGAAGCTCTGCATTGTCAGTTTACCTGCTTTTACATTGTTCTTGCAAATGAACGATCAGGAGTGCGACATCCATTTGAATACCATCATGCATTTATGAAACATTTTAATCTTTACAGACAATCCAAAGCCTATCCCATAAACACACCCTAGATGGAAAGCCAGACTCTTGCATGAGACGCCAGCATGTTTGGGGGAGAAGAAACTAGAGATCTTAGAGAAAGCTCTACATAGACAGTAATCCAAGCTCAGATCAAGGCGTGGACCCAGGAGCACCACTGTGCTGCAAACACTAATCACATTACACCATTTTTAGGATTTTTCATAATCTGGAAAAAATATTCTTTCACGTTTCCATTTACTGACATTGAACTTAAATGAAAACCCAGCTTATATGATGATATAGAATCCAATCATCTATCCATCCATCTGTTTGGAATTAATCTGCATAATGGAGTAGACTGACATCCTGCTTTATCTCTCAGCCTCTTTCAAAGTAGGAGATGCCGTAGCAGACAGGTTCAAAATTAAGGTCAACATGTTTAACATTAATATTTATGAAGGAAAATCAACAGTGTCACTGACGTACACTAACACTCATCACGCGCACGCACACACACACACACACACACACAAATACCAATCTGTAAACACACACTACATTTGAAAATTATATTCATACCTGGATACAAGCTAGTGTAAATCATAGTTTTCTTTCGCAGTGCTAATTTTACTTTTAAGACTATGCCTCACCAGATTTTCGTGGTATTCAGAGATACAGCTAAAGAATAAGTCAATACAGAGTGAGGCAGGAAAGGTGGAAGAAGAGGCGAAAGATTAGCATTTCATTTTTGCTGCAAGCAGAGTGGAATTTAAATACTCATTTCCAACCACAAGGCATTCATATCAACAGGAGGGAAGAAGGTTGCACAAAGAGTCAAACAGTTTATCCTCTGGTAGAGAGAGAGAGGGGGTGGTGGTGGGTAGGGGTGTGAGTGTTATGAGAAAATAAGCTGTGCAACAAAAATATAAAAATCATACAGAGCTTATAACATTCATGTTATAAATATTCATATTATATATATTCTTTATTTATGTCCTAATAAATGTATTACACATTTTCTGTGTATCTGTGGTAAGGTTGCTTATGATGGAGATTATCAAAGGCTAATAAACACACTATGGAGTGTTATGTCAAGAATTGTACAAACAAAAATTTAGACTTGGATTTCCTAAGGCAGTCCCAAAGTCCAACCAATATCCTAAAGATCCAGATTAAAGGGAAAAAAAAGCCTTGGGGTTAAACTCTATTAAAGACTCATTAAAAACATAGACAGGCAACAATGTGAGCAGTACTGAGACACTTCTATAGGCACATTCTATCCTAATTCTATCTTACAAATAGACCTGCACTGATTTTTCAGTCTATTTAATGTCAGTTTATGTAACTAACTAACTAACTAACTAACTAACTAACTAACTAAATAAATAAATAAATAAATAAATAAATAAATAAATAAGTGTTTTTCTAACAAATAACAACAAATTCTTTTAATGTTTTAATTTTATATTATTTTTACACAGTGTGCTTGTTTGATGGTTCCTGTTTTAGTCATGCCCCCTGTCTAGTTGCTGATTTATTCCTGATTGTGCTCTTCAGTACTGTGTTAGTCCCTAATTGTTTTGCCCATGTATGCCATGACATGTCTATGTGCTGGAACAAGGATTTATTGTGCCATTAATCATGAACCTTATTTTCCTAGCTCTATGTATGATTGAATTTATTTTTTTTTCTCAACTTGCCTGTTTCCCTCATTTTTGATGATGGCGTATTCTTGTTTAACGTCTGTAAACTATGCCTTCTTGTTTTTACCCCTTGCCTTCTGATCCACCATGAACCTAGATTATGATTTGCCTGAATAAAGCATATATAACTTTTGTCTTGTCTCTCACGGTATGATACTAATGCAGTATTTCTATATTTTATGTTATATTTAGATAAATTTATATGTCAGTCAATATATACCAATCAATTTCAACCAAGTCATCTTAATGAAATGAAAGTCATAAACTGTATAACATAAGAAGCTAACAACACCTAGCTGATGTTAAAATAGCCTGGCTACTTAGCTATTGTTTGAAATGAAAACTGACTTGATAACTGACTCATTAAGTGAACCTTGCTGACATGTGCAGGACAAAATTAAATCTGTATGTAACGAACCTTTGGGTACTAAGACAAGCTAAAGTCAGTTTTTTTAAAGCTAAAGTATAAAACCATTGCATGGATACACGTCTTGCTACGACATAGTTTTGAAACTTGTTTTTGAGATTTCTGTATTTCATGTATTCATCTTCTACAGAACAAAATATTAAAAACAAATAAGAATGTTAAACCTAGATCAGAACATAATAAAAAAGGACAATACTGATATTAATCATGCAAGAGTAAATAACACAAGACATCTATAAATAAAAAGACAGATAAAAGCTCCAGTGATTATAAAACAGTGATAATGAATGATATATCTTTCATGTGAGGAGGTGTGACTGGGCGAGACGAGCTCCACTGTATTGCTTTCGCTCTTCTCTTGCTCAGTAATATTATCTGTCTAATCCACACAAGGCATTTCACTGCTGCCAGGAGCCTCCAACATCAGACTGAGATATGGCAGCGTGATTGTCAGAGCCAGGTTGGCATTAATAATCTCTCTTCATTTCTATTATCTATCTTCACACCACAAACACAACAGTTTCCTGTTATTCACATAATGTAGCCACTTTCATAAGGCTCAGAAGACTCCTGCTGGTACAGCCACACAGCTTACACACCCAGAGATTACATACCCCTGACTGTATTAAACATACACTGTGGGTATAATTACAATAATAATAATAATAATAATAATAATGAGACATAATTTAACAAATCAGAGCTCTTTTTACTTAATTTTTCCCCAACACTACAAAAGAGCTAATACAGTAAGTCATAGGCTGTGTCTCAATCTGTACACCACAGGGGGTGACTTTAATACTATAAAATGTAGTCATTAACATATAACGCTGATAAGTGGCAGCTTTACACCATACACGTGGTCAAAGTTTGACATTTTCGACACAACACTACAGTTCTGAAAACAACTGAAATATATATCTTGTATTATCTTGTACATGTCTAAAAAGCAAATAAAGTTATGATAATTGAAATTCGAGTTAAAAACAAAGGTGAAGTAATTTATTCCAATTCAACCAGTGGCTTAAAGACTGATATAATTATATAACAACATGTTTAGGAAACACGTTTATCATTTCTTCACTTGACTGATATGTGTTCATGTTAACACTGATATGAAAATAAACACTGATTTATTTAGTCAGTTCTGACATTAATGTCATTTTAGGTCATTTAACATTTTAAACTTTATCCTCTGTCATAAGTACACACTGTGTTTATACTGTTCTCTGTTTTGATAATGATGTGATGCTGCAATTTGCTGGAAATAGATACAGTATGTGATCACAAACTGAATTAATTATACTGTATAAACCTGAATTATCATTATTTCTCCACTGAATTCAGCCACAGTGGCATCTGACAGGATTTACAAGACCACTAGCTTACATTTTTGTGATGGTCAAGGAACCCATCTTGACTCTTTTCTTGACCCCATGATAAGAATGTTTTCTAAGAGAAAGTCTTGATATTAGTGCATGTCAGTGCAGTTCATTTCTGACTATGAAAATCATATAAATCTGATTTGATTTTGAACTTAATTGGCAACCCAGTACACTTCCTACAATATCGGCTCAGCAGGACATGATGGTCATACATTACGAGCCAGATGTTGCCAATGCAATAAAATTCTTTGCTCTGTTAAACCCCACACTGCTGCTGCTCCATTCTTTGACTAACACAGGAGGGATAAGCATTAGCATATCTATGCATTTCTGTGGACAGAAGTACCCCAGCTCCCATCCTCCACTTGACGTATTGAAAGCATCAGGAAGATGCTAGCTTGCTGTGAGTAGATGCTCATTCCCCTGTTCACTCGCTTTCTCTTGCTGTCTGTCCCAGTGACGCACACAACTGCACAATTGCAGTCCTCATTAACACATGTCTGTCAGGCGTGTGAGACAGTCTGAGGTGTGAAAGGTGTCCTGTTTCCCATTTAGGGTTCAAAAGTGTGCCCAAGGATGTTCTGCATTAGCTCTCAATCTGCTCCATGGAGAATTCCAGATCAATACTGTTTCTGCAGAGATCAAGAGCTGATACCAAGGGCCATATTAATTAAGCTACCATCTGTTCCAGACCTATTAATATTTGTACTCCATATATTATGTTTATTATAAATATACACCACTGGGTTATACTGGAGCATCACTGGGTTATACTGGAGCATCACTGGGTTATACTGGAGCATCACTGGGTTATACTGGAGCATCACTGGGTTATACTGGAGCACCACTGGGTTATACTGGAGCACCACTGGGTTATACTGGAGCATTACTGGGTTATACTGGAGCATCACTGGGTTATACTGGAGCTCCACTGGGTTACACTGGAGCATTACTGTGTTATACGGACGCATCACTGGGTTATACTGGAGCACCACTGGGATATACTGGAGCATCACTGGGTTATACTGGAGCATCACTGGGTTATACTGGAGCATCACTGGGTCATACTCGAGCATCACTGGGTCATACTCGAGCACCACTGGGTTATACTGGAGCATCACAGGGTTATACTGGAGTATCAGTGGGTCATACTGGAGCATCACTGGGTCATACTGGAGCATCTCTGGGTTGTCCTGGAGAATCAATGGGTTATACTGGAACATCACTGGGTTATACTGGAGCACCATTGTGTTATCCTGGAGCATCAGAGGGTTATACTGGAGTAACAATGGGTCATACTGGAGCATCACTGGGTTATACTGGAGTAGCAATGGGTCATACTGGAGCATCACAGGGTTATACTGGAGCATCACTGGGTCAAACTGGAGCATCACTGGGTCAAACTGGAGCATCACTGGGTTATACTGGAGTATCACTGTGTTATCCTGGAGCATCACTGGGTTATGCCGGAGCATCATTGGGTTATACTGGAGTATCACTGTTTTTTTTTTACTAAGGATCACAATGTTATAATGGAGCATCGCTGTTTTATACTGGACAATCACTGTGTTATACTGGAGTCTAATCATGGTGACTCCATTAGGCTCAATAAAACACATATTACACACAAATGCTCAAAACATATTGCTGTATGCTGTGCTTATAGGACTGTGAAATTAGTTAGTGTGCCTCCACAAACTCAACCGTGTTTGCGTCCTGAAACAGTTTGTAGTCTTTACAGAGAATTGTGTAGTGGAGCTGTAGAATATTTTTCCAACTGGCTGATCTGCTCCATGCAGTGCAAAAAGTCCATACATCTGATAAGCATGAAAAAGCAATTGTACATTCAAACTCTATAAGCTGTTTGATGCAAATATGTCTCAGTATCCTTAAGATTGTTGTGTATCGGCTTTGCGCTGTGTAGAGGACTGTGAGGAGGAGTGCAAGGCTGGCATCTGATAGAGAGCAGGATCACAGGCCATGTTTTATTCATCACTCAGGAACAAACACTGAGTTAGTGTGTTAGCAGAACTCTGTTTTTAATGCTTATTGATTTTCCCATTATATGGATGTTTTAATTCATTTTGTAGGAAGAATAAAGATTCAGCTGTTGCATGGAAGTGAACTGTGACAAAGGGAAACAACACATGGACAGACATAAACACACACAAAAAAGAGTGTGTGAAAGAGAGAGGTCTTTTGCTGAAGCACTCTGCAATATTTGATCTCAGAGATCTCAGAAGATTTGCTTAGAGAGGAAAAAAAAACAGACTTATTGCTGGGCGAGGTAAGAGGCACAGGGGAACTGTTTTGAAAAAAAAAAAAAGAAGAAAAGGGAAGAGAAAAGAGATGGCCTGCAAACCAGAGGCTTGAAATTTAATAGAAGCCAGAATGCCGATGTTTTGCTTCCATGTGACTGTTATTCCCTGAATGGGGCTCCAAAATAAACGCCATGAGTGTGGTGGAGAGGTGCTGAAATCAGTGATGACAGAAACTGTCACTTCACCCCGTGCATGTGTCTACATATACACACACACACACACACACACACACATACACACACAAACACACAAAAACCAATCACAAATACTAGCAAATTTACCGCTCCTGTGCCTATTATACTTCTGCATTCACATACTGTATTAATCCTAAAGACAGAATTATTATGTGTTTTAAGCTTATGCTTTTTCTGTCTTCCTCTTCTTTTTTCATACAAAAGAATTCTGCATATCAGAAAATATTCCTTGTGTTATTGAATCCATCTATCTCTGTTTCATAAGCATGTGTTGATGATGAAAACTTCCACCACAGGGAAGTGAGCACAGTGAACATAATGTTCCCCCTGAACTGGAGTTTAGATTGACAATGCTGAGTGGCACACAACACATATTTACACATCGTATCCCATGCTGAATCTGATTCAAGCCATCTGCTCATAAATCCTCAAATAAAACTAGTCTCAAGAGCAGGATGGATGAGATTCTCCTGTGACTTTTGGTGGAGAAAAAAAACAAACCAAACCAAAACACAATAGAAAAAACATCTAGCAAATACAGAATGTGTTTGAATGATGAATAAAGAAGACAAGCCCTAAAAAGAAGAATAAAGCAGTTAAACAAAGAGTATTTTTGAAGAACAGCACAAACACTTATCTAGTTGTTAAAGCTCCCAATATATTTATATAATTTAAAAATAGCCTCAAGTCAAGCTGAGAGTTGATATTGTGGAAACTGACCATGTCAAACCATGACCCTGAGCTGATTTCATATAAATATGAAATCCAGTAAAAGAGAACCCTACATCCAATTACAAGCAAACTAGTGAGGACAAATTCACATGAAATCATTTAACAGGATGTTTTTTAGAAGCAACGCCTGCTTTCACATCCTACACTATAAATATTCTCCTGGCCCTCACAACACCTTCATTACAACTTGAGAACAAACGCTGTTAATAAGAACTTTAATTCTTCTTCACCAGAGCTGGATTTTATCTGCAGATTTTTCATATGTCAATGCAGAGCAAATCAGAGCATCAGTATCTAAAAGGATTTACACTAAATAAGCTGATTTTTCCATCTACAGCATCAGCAATCTCTCATAAATAAATATTCCTCTGCTAAATCTTATTTTTGTGTCATTCCGTTTTCCTGAAGCTTGTCACTGAATGCTATTTGAATATCTGATTATTAATTACAGTTAAACATGTAGATCTCTATCTATTTCTTATCTAATCCGACTTCAGATAAGTATCATGTCCTTGTTAAATCCACTGTCAGATGTTATCTTTAACTACATTGTTCCAGTCTTTTTCCGTGTAGTGGGTGGGTTGGTGATTACTGATGACTATAATTACTGTTCTGAGTTTGTGGCACAAATAAAGATTAAGCTTCAACCTGCAAGTGAAATTTTTATTTTAAAAATCGTAGTTTTATAATTTATGATATGTAATCCTGTTGTTTTCATTAAAACAGATAAAAATATTTTTCAGCGATTTCATTTTAAATTTGCAGCTGAGAAGGTTCAAAGGTGTGATTCCCGAAACTAATGCTCAGAGTGAAAAGAAAGAAAGAAAGAAAGAAAGAAAGAAAGAAAGAAAGAAAGTGCAACTCTTTGCACTAAGAATTTTCGTGAATACGGTCCATGGACTTTATTTACAGTACCATACTGTAAACTCTTATAACTTTGAAACTCAGCTCTAAAAGGCTATTACTGAGTCTCAGGAAAGGCTACTAGTTTACACTTAACCCAGAACACACAAGCCCTTGCCTTTACTTTATATGTGTGTTTTTTCTTACCGCCACAGGTGGTACTATAGTTTTTGGGTCCACTGCCATTTGTCAATGGCTAATATTATCACGAGAAGAATAAGAATATTTTTTATTTATTTATGTTTCTTGATAGTAATAGAAGGCTTATCAGTCTTAGCTGGTCCTGTTAGTATACACAAGTTTATAATTACGTAAAGCAAACACAACCTTAACCCCGCATCCTGTTTTATTCCATTTACCCTCAGCTCAGAAACAAGGCTTTTATTTCAGGTGCTGACACAGTCTTAAACAAATCGATCCAAGAGAGTTCTGCAAAAAAAAGTCTTGGACCAAACCAGAAACCTTTATTCAAGCATGAAGTCCTAACAAGGAAATGAACAGCCAACTTAGTTTCCTCTCACTTCTCACTCGGCAGTGACGCAATAATCACACAGCGTGGAGAACGGTCTCATTGCAAATTAGAACAGCTGTATTTTTAGAGCAATGCACAGTGCTCAAACTAAGGCAATCAATGCTTCCTTCTTTAAATGCACAGCGAAGAAAACCAGGCTTCGGTCACTCAACGTTCCACCACCTTCCAGTTACTACTCTATCTTTTACCTTCTACCTTTATACACTGCATGCATAAATACTCAGAGAATGGCTCATGCTAATCATACAGTCTACTGTCTAAAGATAACAAATGACTGACAAGAAACTACCTTAAATCATAATTACTAAGAAAATGAAGCCAGTTACCAGAAATATAGTCTACTGTTGATACAGATGTTTCTGTGACAGAATTTGAAAAATACTTTAGAATTTGTCAAAAAGATGCATCATTATTATGTAGATTTACCGCTGATCAGAGCTTTACAGAGTTATGATACAGTTAGCTGTATACAGAATGTATGTCGACACCTTATATGTACTGTTTGGGAGTGAGCTGTCGAGTCATTCGGCATTCATCAGAATGCTTTAATACTTCTCAGAGCTTTATCCAGTTGTGACTAGTTGTTGTGGAAGGGTCCACATGGAAAACTTCAAGATTAGAGTTTACAGTCCCACCCTTACTTTTGTTCATGACCTCACCTGCATACTTTAAGATTTTAATCTGTAATCATTTAAACACAATAAATCATTAAAATCTCAAGGCACTAATTAACAATATTCTCATTCATTCCATTCAACATAACTGGTATTGTATGACATTATAGTATACAGTTATAGAAGAGTAATGATTTATAATCCCACTATCTAGTGTCAGGGAGAAGAGGATAGGTTCTGTTTTGAGTCTGGTTCCTGTCCAAGTTTCTTCCTCATGCCATCTTAAGGAGTCTCGCTTAATCCTTTTGCATCTGGCTTATGCATTATGGTTCTAAAACCTAATTTAAATACTTTATTGTTCCAAAATAGATTAAACTTCTAATGAGACTTCTAATGAGAGTGAAAGTGCTGTTAGCACAAATGATACTGTATGTGACTGATATACAAGCTGAGTGTGTTAAAGCTGAAATTTACTGCCATTTTAAATATAAAACTCAGAGAGATAAATGAAACAAATCTTGACCACATGCAAATATCCTGATGTAATATCGTGATTAATCAGGATTGAACACAAATTGAACGCTCATCCACACTTCTCTACCTTTAATCTCCTTCTCGTTCCTGAACCACCTGATGTCTGCGGCTGGCTTGCTGCCCGAAGTCACACATGTCAGTGTGAGCTGGTCTCCTTCCATGGCTGGCTTAGTAAAACCGTTGATCTCTGGTTTCTCTGGTACCCCTGCAGAAAAGGACAGTAAAAGATGCACACATGCTCAGAGAAAGTAAACCAAAACTAAGCTGCAATTAGCCAAAATGTGGAAAAGTGAAATGATGTAGCTAAAAATCACATAACAGGACCACAAAAGTCATTATTCAATGTGATCTATGAAAAAGCAGCCTTAAGGCTATGGCAATTTGGGAAAAAGCCCCTAGACCAAGTGTAAAGTTTAAAGAAGCTATTTCTAAAGCTGCTGCAGCTGAACATGAACACAGTTGAAATATTTTATCAGTATTTTACTATCATATGCTTAAATCCTCCAGTTTTGCCTGGGGCATTGTCCTCCACCGAGGTTAATTTGAATTTGGACCTTTTATTCATAGTTGGTATTTGATCATATTGTAACAGCATTTCAGAGTAAAACTTTATCTTTGATAAAATGGAGGTTGTGACATTGATGAATTTCATTAAACTTATCATTATTTTACTTCAACTACAGATGCGCTTGTTTAAATAAGAAAAGGTGTTCTCTATTTCAGAATTTACAGACGGTTTTAAATATCAAATTCTGCGTCGTAACAATGACGTGGCTCATAAAATGCCACAGACGAGACTGTATGATTTTTCTCTTTTTTTTTTTCTCATAAAGATCTTGATTATAAGCAAACATGAACCAATTTTATTGGGATAATTCAAAGGTAATGATTCAAAGGAGCAGAAACAAAAAATTAACAAATAAGAAACATTACTGATGACAAATTGGGGGAAAACGATGTTAGGTTTTTGTTAGTCTGAAGAAAAATATCATCAAATATTTTTGTAATGTGTAAATTGTGCCTCAATGAGTAAAACTGAATGCTTTATTATTTAAAATCACATTAAAAGCATAAACGATATACAGTATGTGCACTGTGCATTAAAAATGACCAGAAAACTATAAGCTCAGACGCTGCACTGCTGATCTTCCTTATGTCTGCTTGTGTTAGTTTAGAAGGCTTACAGATTAGTGAGAGCTTTATTATCTAAAGCAGAGATAATCGGGATGTCAGTATTTGGATTGCTCTGACACACACACACATATATATATATATATATATATATATATATATATATATATATATATATATATATATATATATATATATATCCTTAATCCTAATCATCTTAACCCTTTTTTCTAATTGCATACTATCACAACCTGCAGTGAACTGTGAGCAATCGATGCAACAAGTCAAGGTAGAGATCATGACTTCAGGCATTTCATATATTTGATTAATTGAAGTGGTAATTAATGTTCAAATCTCTTGTTTTATAATGTCACCAACCTTAATCACTGTTTTAAAAGCTGTTTTAGAACGTGCCTTGTGAATTGAAATGGTGGATAATTATCAATTTAAAAATTATATATATTTCTTACATCATTAAACATGGACAGTGAATAAATTATACCCTGAATCACAATGAGTAATCTTTAAATTTTGTGAGCTTCTTCTCTCTCTCTCTCTCTCTCACACACACACACACACACACACACAAACAGTAATGATTTTAATGGCATACAGTGCATAATTAAAATTATACTAAGTGATTGGGTACCTAATTAGGAATGAAGTCATATTTGTGGGCTGGCTGTGTTGACATTACCCAGAATGCCATACAGTAACAGTACAATGGCATTTGTTTGACTTTCGCCTGACAAAGTAAAGGGAAAAAAACTTAACAGAAAAGACTAATTAAACTGTCTTCTGGCTAGTTTTCTCTGATAGCCTCCGACGGCTCGAATTTGCCTCATTAAACTCAGATCCTCAACAACATTAGATCTGTTACATCCCCAGCACTTTATGAGGTTGAAATCTAATTATCTATCAGCTCAAAGAGACTAATATTGCAGGAATCTGGTGTGGTGATATTGGTTTCCTGTCAGGCTTTTCAGAGATTCCTCCACTCATTAAAAGGGACCTAAAAATTCTGCAACAATAAAGCAATATTTCTTTACCCTAAGGTGTGAAAGATGAAAATTCTTGGTTGAATATAAAAATAGTAAAATGATTCAATATTATGTTCAACATTAACTGACGGTTTCACTTTGGGGATAAGCAGAAAGTTAGGATTTGAGTAACATGCATGTAGTTCTTACCCAGTACAGTCAGATAGGCCTTGGCTGTTTTGACAGGCATGGTGAAGAGAGAACAAGTGTATAGCCCTTCGTCTCCGAGCGCAACCTCGCGGATGCTGATGGTGAGCTCCTGCCATGAGGCTCGGATCAAATCAATCCGGTTGTCTCTCAGAGCTGTGGGTGAGACACAAGCACATAGGCTTGGGTGAGGGATCTGCTTACAACACATTATTATGACACATAATAGCATTATTATTATTATTATTATTATTATGATAGTCAATGGACACTTTAATAAGAACATCAATTCATCCGCTAATGCATGCATGCAATCAATCACCAGAATGGATGTGATCTCAGTGACTCAATGCTGATCTCCTGAGATTTTCCACACATCCTATAATCAGCAGTTTTGTGCCTTGTTGTTGACAGGAAGTCAGAGGAGAATGGCCAGACTGGTTGAGCTGACAGAAAGGCTAGGGTAACTCAAAAAATAACCCCTCTTTACAACTGTGGTAAGCAGAAAAGCACCACAGAACACAGAAGCAAAAGACCTCATCTGGTTTCACACCTCTCAACCATGACCAGTGGGCACAGGTTCACCAACCTGGACAGTTAAAGACCGAAAAATGTCATGTGGGCTTTTTCCAATCTTCAGATGAACATTTAAATAAATCATACTCTTCCTATCTCGAACCGTATGTGCATGATTGTATGCAATGCACTGCTGCCTCATGATTGATGGGATTGTTTGTGTACTTATACTTTTAAGAATGAGCAGTTCCTAATAATCCAGTGAGTGTATATTGTATTGTATTGTATTACAATATATCCGCTTACATTTTAACTAACATCCGTTCAGAACATGGGAACCCAAGTGAAAAAAAAATTTGATAAATAAATAATAAAAAATATTAAAAAAAGCCATCTCATGTACTTTTAAAAACAATTATATAGCGATGATTTTATGTAGAAAGTGAACACTAAACTTTGAAAATGCATACAAGGCGAACAATAAAAATCAATGTTGCTACACACTGGTGAAATCATTTCAATCAGAGAGAAAATGAAATATAGATCACCCGGTGTTTAAATTCAACCATCATTTCAATCAATAAAATGACAAAGATTTACAGTATAGACCAATGAATGTATCTCCTCCTTCTGTACCTACCTACTTAAAAAGTACTGACAGTTCAATATTCTTCTACTTTAATGCGTTTCACCTACACTGGTCTTTCTGTTTTTCTGGCTTTTATGTACCTGTCTTCTATCAATCTACTCTGAAACAAAGTTGAACTTTATTTTAACTTATGCCAACATTTGACAGTGTTGTACTTCTGACAGCTTTCAGATGCTAGCATCAATATCTCTTACAAAAAGGTAAAAGGTTAATGTTGGAGAACAGGTAATGACAGGACTGTCTCTCATCTACTTGTCTGTAATATAACAACTGAGCCAGGAGAGTATCAGAAACACACTGTGAGTAATATTGACCTTGTGGCAATAAAATTTAATCAGCAGATCCAAGGTCACTCATCACCACCTTCTGCTCTCCATCAAACTCTCCAAGACATTTCAGGCCTCATTAAGACCTGTAACAGCCTGAATATTATTGCCTTCATGGATTTTTTTTCCCTCTCTTCTGACTAAAGCTGTAAAGAATAACCCTACATTATGGCCAGAACTTTCACTACTGAACTCTGACGTACATTTGTACGTTTCTCTAATACTACTCTGCCACCATACTGTCATTTGATTAAGGCAGTAAGAAGCAAAACATTATAACACCACTATTTCGTGATTTGGAAATTAAGTTGTGTTTTTATATAAATTGATCTTCACCTAAATCATCATTCTTCACTTGAAAAATCATCATAAATTCAGACTGTCTTATTCCATACAAAACACATTTCTTAATTGAAGGGGTAAAGCATGAAGATGTAGTGGTTAAAAAGAGTTCAGAGTTGAGGGCACAATTCATGCCTCTGTATTGTGTATGCAGAGTTTACATGTTCTATCTGTGCTACAAGGGTTTCCTCTGGGTCCTCCGGTTTCCTCCCCCAGCATAAAGAATTGGATCTTGGATAAATTCTCCCTAGTGTTCGAATGGGTGTGTGAGTGTGTGTGTGATTGTGTCGGCACAGTGTCCAGTGTGTCCCCCTGCCTCGAGTCTCCTGGGATAGGCTTGAGAAAATGGATGGATCGACACCTTTATTGAATCAATAGAGATGTGAATGCTTTACCTACTAAATGCATTTTTACTGTATAATGCATTGAATTTTCAGTTCTGATTAGATAAAAGTTTGACTCATTTTGTATAACAGTTGTCTGGCTGCAAAACAAATGCCATGTTTATATTAATGCGTTCATTGTTATGCATTACCATGTCTATAATAATTCATTCAATAATTGCTATGATTAAAAAAGTAAGTCATTCTTTGCCGTTCAGATGTCATTCGTTCAGTAAGAAGGATAAACCATTTCGAGTGCTGTTATAGGAAACTTATCAACTCCATGGTAGTAATAGCAAATGTCTCTCCTCAGTTATTAGTTAGCGTTAGCATTCCTAGACATTCCTATCATTACTTGCTAGTTTTCCTAGCCTAATTCCTCAGAGCTCCATCCCTTTGACAGCCCCGCTATCCGCAGTGTCTAATGGGATAGAGCAAAACTTTCACCCATTTAACTTTTTTCTTCTTCTTCGACGATTGAACAAGATGTAGAAACTCGTTGAGAGTTTTCAAATTGGACAGAGCAGGACACTTCATGGAATAAAGGTTTGACATTAGGCCCAGATCTATTTACAAATACATTTTAAAATAAAAGATCTTTTGGAAAGAAATCTATTCTATTTAATTATGCAGGGACGCATAAGAATCATTGGGCCTGCAAAGAAAGTCCATTTCTTTTTCTAATAGTTCATCTCTTGTTATGATCTGCACGTACATGATGGCTGATTGTGTGTTTATATTCATGTGGCTGGCGTGCTGGCACTGAAACTCGAGTACTCTGACAGAATCACTTATTCCATATCAGTGTCATGTTCACCCATGGGAAACAGTTCCTTAATCCAATGATGTTGGCTGCGCTGATCTTGCAATATGCATGAAGCACATCAAAACAGACTCGTGCATGTACATACACATGCACATTCACCCACAAAGGGCTTAATAAAGACTTAATAAAAGCTCTGAATATCAGGGATGAAAAACACAGATCCTTTTTGATTAGGAAGACATTAAATCTTAAGCTGCCAGAAAGTGGCGTTAAATTGCTCTCCTGTGGATCTCGGGCTTTGATGAAGTTTCCTGTGGATTTTGTAAAGTGCCCGTCTGGTTGCACCAAAGCCGATAATTAATGGAGTTCCTCTAATTGCCTGTGAAGGTGATTAGATCAGAAGCACAAGAACAGAAGAACTAGAAGAACACTTCACATGCTCGTGATAACTAATACAATCATACAGTACTTAAGCTTAAAAAAGTTGACCCCCTCAGTCATAGTGCTTCATCAAAGCCAGTGCCTACTTCGTTAAAGAAAAACAGTTGTTTCTAAACATGAATTAAAAAAAACAAACCAAAAAAAAAAAAAAAACAGGCAGAAATCTTTTTTTTAATTAAATATATAGAAATAGAAACATTTCAACAAAATATTTCATATGTTCCTGCGTATATGATGGCTCATAGAAATGATGACCAGACCGAGCCATCATATACATATTAGCTTCGAAATCTTTCGATTTAGATATAATTAGGTAAAAAAATAATTCCACACTGATGTGACGAAGTGAGCTTGAACTATCATGTCTATGTATTTTAATCAGGCAGGAAACAGGTAAGGGGGTGTGGCCTTTTATTGAGGAAAGGGACACAGTTTTTTGAGACCTCATTCATTCTTCTATATTCTGATTGTTAACGATAAAGAAGAAAAGTCTATAAAACTCATATCTACAGTTATTCCTCCATGGAAATAAAAGGTCACAACTGCATGGAAATATGAGAGCATCACTAAACACTCATGATTTAGGGTGAAATGTAGTTCTCAAGGGTTACGATTATCTATTCAGTTCATGAGGCAAAACAGTGGCCAATAAAAAGTGACAATGTGAAAGAGTTTTTTGTCTCTGCAGATGGTAATGATGGGGGTGAAATCTGACAAGCCATAATCATAAAAGTCACACCCATTTTTTCTCCCTCATTAGCAAATGGTGTTCATTATGAAAAATTTACTCCTTAAAATCCATTCACCAGTGAACAGCCACAGTTATAAACCGTAGTTTATAACTACGATTGATAAAGTAATACAATCCTGATAATGGCCCATGAAAAATTTGCTGTGCTCAGGTCTTATAAGCTTGACACTTTTATGAATTGCGAATACATGGATAGCTCAGGCACAACCAATATGTGTGCAGTGGCCAGCTGGATGATTCAGCTGCAGCCAACGTGCAACCTGACACACACCATACATAAGCTATCCAGGACATGAAGGAAAAAACACAACTAGCCAGTATAGACAGAGATAAACCAGAATCATAGAGAAAACACGGGCTCGAGGTTAAGACAAATGCGTAGCATTATAATCCACAATGTGCTCAGGTTTCAAATAAGCAGGAGCAGGATTTATTTAAAAGACAAAACCTTAAAATACTGTAAAATGATACTCTCTATTCTGCAGCCTGGCAAAACTCAAAACATATACTGTATGTCTACATATATATCAAAGATAAAAGAATATGTAATAAGATTTCTGACTACCTCCAAAAAGAATATTTGACTAATATTCTAAAGATCAACTTCAATAAATAATGTAAGCATTAAACTAGTTTCTATAGTGTTTTTTTAGTCATACTAAAAAGGCAAGGATATCCTAAGAAAAATGTTCCATTCCAATAGCGTTTATTTTCCCTGCTGTTTCCTCGATTTAAGCTTCTGTTTGCATTTTTCTGGCCCAGAAACTGGCATCTCCGAGTTTATTAAGAACTAGTACAACTAGTATTTTCTGTACAATTCACCCCATGAAAGATATATATTTTGAATGAAATGTGTGTGGTTCTTTGGGGTGAGGTGGGTTGGGGTGGAATGGTGTGGGGCTTGTGCAGTTGATTTCAGAGTAAGTCCTGTCAATGTTTTAAATTACAATACATTTGTCGATGGCAACCAAGGACTGTTAAAATGACAAACTGCTCCCTTAACAGTTAGGTAACAGCAAATGGAAATGCACACATACACACCAGGATATGGAATTTATAAGACTGCATGATTAAATGCTGTTGAACCCTGACAGATTAATTCAATTTCCTTTAGAATATTTTATGGAACAAAAAGAACTAAAGTAGATATAAATGATCCAAACAGCCCTTGAAGTTCCCCGAATCCCAATTCTAAAACTCTACAGTAAATGCCCCAAGCTGGGCATTCTTCATTAAGCCTTCATGTCACAGTAACCAATACTAACTGACATCTCAGCATCTACAGGGAAAAGCATTTGAAATTCTCATTTTACAAGGCTGCCAGTCAAAACAGCAAAATATTGCCCCCTGTGCTTCAACAATATAGCACCCACCCAGTGTGTTGGTGAGCAGAATTCTGCTATCTGAAGACAAACTAATTTTTTTTAGCTCAGCAGACAGCTATATGAATAAAGAAGCATGGAGGGAGACAGGAGTGCTCTGTATGAAACGGTGTTTGTACATCGGCTGTCTCTGCCTGACACGTTTCTCAGCGGGCCACATGTGTGCGAGCAGGGTTTGCTGCTGCTGCATTACAGAAACAGGATTTATTTAGCGCTGTGCTTGCTCCATGACCTTGCGCCTCAATCTGTGCCAACACACCTCTGTAAAAATGACCCTCTGATAGCTTAAATACAATCAATCACCCTCAGGGTGACGGCAATGGAGGCTATTATTATTGCTGTAAATTACTTTACCATTGGTGAATTAGCACGGATCATCATTTAGCCTCCATTTGTATTCCGAATACGGTGAGCTGTACTGCTCCACATATCACAGAAGCGCCTCTCATCGCCGAACGGGTCTCCCCAGACAAACATGCCTGCCAACTGATTGAAAGGTAACGCTGTTAAACACACTATGCAACAGTTCCCATGTGTCTCACACATCGAGTGATGTGGCCCAAATTTAAAAGAAGAATCACCCACACACAGATATATGCACACATGCACACACACCGCACACCACACATACTGTACTGAGCCATTGAGCCAAGAGAGATGGCAGGTGTTGTGGTTGATACCTTGCTGGACTGAGTGGAGTTGGTGAAGGAATTTCTTGCACCATTGGCTGAAGTGATGGTGTGTCACCACTGGGACTTGCGTGTCATTCAAAATGCTGGCATTGTTTCAGGCTTTCAAGCAGGGATTTAGAGCGCAAACAACAACAAATAATAAAAATAAAAAAAGAATACTGCCTGGATCATTCTCGCTTGTGGGTACAAACTTGACAGAAAATTGGACCATTAAAATATCACAATGGTCAAGATATTCTGCCTTTCTGTCCCTGTGGCTGATGATGAGTCCTGTGGAACAGCCACTCCAGCCTGTAAAGGACACTAATGCTATTCCTTACATAAGCAGAACAAATTTTAAAGCTACTGATTTCAGATTACAGTGCCTGAAGCTGCACAGGCGAAGTTCTTTTCTGGGTGTGAGGTTAAGCAGAGCTCAGAAACACAGAGTGCCTGCCTGTGGGTGGGTGTGTGTACTGTATATATGAAATAGGCTTCAGCCAACTGACAATGGTATCAGGAATCTAAGCTATCGCTACGGTGATTAAATTGGACAATTTAAATGCCATAAAATGTGTTTTCACACAGCAGATGACAAATCTATCTGTACTCCATCTGTCTTTCCCTGCTTCCTCATATGAAAGGTCAGGACTGCCACAGATTTTTATGCAACAGGAGAAAAATCGCCCGCATCTCTCACGTGGTATCCATAGTGACAGCAATGTTGTAGCTAGCCCTTGACAAAAGAGCGTTGTTATTTTAAATCCATAGACTACATACAGTATAACCTTTTCATTTAATATTTTTTTCTTTGCAATTACACAATGCTACCATATTTACAGTATACTGATCATGCTTTTAGTCTAAAACAAATCCTACACCTCTTGGTAATCAGAAATTGCTTGTGTGAAACGTATTTTATGATGTGGCACATTTTAATGAGCTATTCGGTCAGTGTGACTCAGTGCTGTTTGCGTTTGCCTATGACCTTACACATGGAATCCCCCAAGGACCTCTTCTTGGCCCTCTTCTTTTTCTGGTCTATTTGCTTCTCAATAGCAAAATTTGTCTCAATTTCCACTGTTATGACCATGTCACAATTTACATTACTACCTGCAACTCTACAGCCATGCCATTCCCACATAAAGGTCTGGATGTGATCTAAATTTCTCCAACTAAATATTGATAAAACACAAATCTACAGAACTGCTAAGGGTTGTTGTTTTAATAAAGCACGAGCACATTTGAATATACAAAGATCATTACTTATACTTTTCATAGACACAGTGAAGCACTGAACATGTAATATATTAATTGGTGCCCATGTGAAGATTAACTAATCGGCTCAACATGTTAACCCAAGATCCTCCAGGAAATGCCAAAATCTCATTGCAACCATTGTATTTTAAAACGAGTAAGACAGAATTAACAAAAATAGAATAGATAGCTAAAAATCTATCTAAAAATAGATATGACTGATTATATTGCACTTTGCACTCTCACTCATTTTCTACCGCTTATCTGAACTACCACGGGTCATGGGGAGCCTGTGGCGTCATCGGGCATCAAGGCAGGATACACCCTGGACAATTTTCCAGAGATGCCAATCAACCTACCATGCATGTCTTTGGACGGGGGGGAGGAAACCGGAGTACCCGGAGGAAACCCCTGAGGCACAGGGAGAACAAACTCCACACACACAAGGCGGAGGCGGGAATCGAACCCCCAACCCTGAAGGTGTGAGGCGAACGTGCTAACCACTAAGCCACCGTGCCCCCCGCATTTTGCACTTTGATGCATAAATCACTGTGACATCAGATATACCATTATCCCAAATTACCTTAATTTTCCCCTATTTCTACCTAATTACTAGAGGCCAAATATTAAGATTTGGGTGTGAATAGTATAACCTGAGCTCCCTACTTTGTGTGTGGACTTTAATATTAATTCACTGTCTTAATTTACTAAATTATTAAATTGTGACCACACCCTATTAAAAAATTACCACCGCACCTCAGTGGCTCCACAGAAATCCTACTCATCAGCTTCAACACTTTTACAAGCAGCATTTCTGATGTTAAAACTGACAACCCATTAAAGCTGTTTGGATCCAAGGTGCAATTTTTGATGCATAATTACCTTTCAAAAGCCCCATAAATTGCTTAGTGAAATCTGCATTCATTTTCACCTCTGGAATATTGCGCTTGTCACCTTCTCAAGGTTCATTCATAACTTCTTGCCTCAACTACTGCAATGCCCTTTCATTCATCTCATTACATTCATTTTGGAATTCTTCTTCTGACCTTTAAAGCACTTCATAACCATGCTCTTCTGGATTTGACTGAAGGACTTCATTTGTATACACCCTCTCGTATGCTCAGATCCTTCAGTCATACTTGTCATTGCTAATTTTTGAATCTCTGGTATTCTTTCCTATGAAGCCTATGCCACAGACATCGATCAATTAAAAATGTCTTATCTCTCTCTCTGATGCTGTCTTGTCTAATCAAACATTATGAAGAATATATTTTTTTTCCTGTGGTTTGTACTGTTTGAATTGACCTTTTTTTTGGTCGTTATCTGTTTTTTTTTATTTTATGTTACAATTGGCTTAGGACTTGACCACATGACACTCCCTATAGCTACATTTATAATCTAATCTACATAGGAAAAAGACTGGATCATGCTAAGTTTAGAATGCTAAGTTTACAAAGGGAAATTAAAAGGAGTTATTACATTCATTTCATCCACATCAGTCTCAGTTTCATCAGCTGAGGTAAATGTCACTGTCGAAAATTTTGCAACTATGTTTTTCACTGTGTGACTTAGTCATCCACAAAATTTAACAAACTGCTGCAGGAATAAACTGCAGTGCTACAGAACTCACTTTAATGTACTGTGATTTGTTTTGGTTCATGTTCTGTCTCGGTCGTTTCTCTTACACAACCTTTGCAACTCGTTTGATTTGAACCAGTTCATTGGTTTGTCCATGTGTGTCTTCAGTGCGTCAACAAGTATATGTCCAGTTTCCTGTGTGTTCTGCTGATAAAAAGCCTTGTTTTTTTTTTTTTTTACTAAGATTAAGTTTTTACCTTGCTCCTGTTACAACCATTGAGGTAATGTGTTCTGTCCTCTGTGTGTCTACTTAGTGCTCCGTACTCCAGCCTGGGCTTCCTGACTTTACGACACTTCTTTTAAAAATTGACATTAGAAATGGTGACTGTATAAAGCTGGGACGGAAGCCAGTAAGAGTTGTGATGCTCACTTATTGATACTCCTGATGCTATAACAATATTCAGTTTTGTGATTTGCTGTTGTTACTCCGGTTCTGATTCTCGCCTGCCTCGACTACAGGTTCCGTCAAGTCAAGTCAAGTCAAGTCCGGTCATGTTTTGGTTTTGGCTGCCTCGGTTTTAAATATATATTGTTGTTTTGTTAATATTGATACTGTTGCTGGCAGTAGGTGTGTGACAGCCATTTTTGTAGGGGAGTGTTTTTTTCTCTGTTTCTTGGTAGGGGAGCTTAGGGTGGCAATTGTCCTTTTGTTTGTTTTTGTTTTGTGTGTATTGGTTAGTCCCTAATCCAGAACGTTTCTATTTGTTATTTTGGCCTTGGTCCAGCCTGAAGTTTTCCCTGGTTCACTGTGCTGTATATATCACAATTACTATATATCAACTTGATGTGTGTCATTCCTGCTAACTCTGGGGCATCATATTCATGTTCACCCTGTGCCATTCATCATGCTGTGTGTCCCAACCCTAGACTGTGTCGTAACACCCCATTTTGTTTTATTTCTGCCCGCTCTGACATACTGTTTACTGATCACATGACCATAGCCTGTTTTCCCTTTAAACTTGTGGTGTTTTTAATTGTTTGCTTCAAAAATCATTAACTATGTTTACCAAAGGCTTAAAATGGAATAATGTCCATGTTCAGGATTGAATGTCATGCTTAATGACTCATAAGAAACCAGACACTCAGTGCTTTAAGAACTTTCTTACCACTGGTGGAATAGCTCTCTAGTGTCATTCACTCATTCATTTTCTACCGCTTATCCGAACTACCTCGGGCCACTGGGAGCCTGTGCCTATCTCAGGCGTCATTGAGCATCAAGGCAAGATACACCCTGGACGGAGTGCCAACCCATCGCAGGGCACACACACTCTCATTCACTCACACAATCACACATTACGGACAATTTTTCAGAGGCACGGGGAGAACATGCAAACTCCACACACACAAGGCGGAGGTGGGAATCGAACCCCCAACCCTGGAGGTGTGAGGCGAACGTGCTAACCACTAAGCCACCATGCCCTTGCTCTCTAGTGTACTCGTAAAAAAAATATATAAAAGGTTAAACCATTTTCACCTGCACTGGCATCCTCTCATCTCTTTCTGACATGCTTACATATCACACTTAGCTAGAAAGATTTAAATACAGACATCTTACTAGCTGTATTTAACACTTTGCATGTTAAACTGGCTCCTAACCCAAGTGTCGTTTTTGCAGGCAGATATCCAAAGGTAAGAGTTAAATGTAACCTAAAAAAAACATTTCCATGTCCTTTTGCTCCACAAGCAGCTCTGCTGTGTGAGCTAGTGTGGGATGCTGGGACTTGATTTTTCAGCTGTGCTTTATATCAAAGTAATAGAAGAGTAAAAAAAAAAAAACACGGCTCTATAAATGTCTTCTTTGACTGTTGTTTCTCTTATAAACATACTGTATACACACACACACACACACACACACACCAAGCCCCATTTTTTTGTGGTAATTCCTTCCCTGTCTGATGAATATTCATAGGCAATATTAAATCAAAATCATTACAGCTTTGCTCACTCATGCTCTGCTTGCTTGAGAGAAGGTTTCAAGCAGCGAATATTATCAAAGCATTAACAAAAAAAAATACATGACATTTTCCTCTAGATTATTCATAACTGTGTCTATCTGGCATTTGAGGAATATAGAATGGCATAAAATTCACTCCTGGGTTGCAAATAAAATGTCATAAAGAAAAGCAAATAAAAGAGAAAGCATTCGGCATGGCGAGCAAACTTAAACTCATCCCGTGAAAAGTACACCTGATCACAGTGATAAAGCACCTCTACTGAATCGCAGTGTGGCATGTGGAGGAAGTCAGCCATGAATTTTAACTCTTTCCCCTTAATAATGCCCTAACTACATTTCAGGAAAGGTATTTGCCTTGGGGAGAGAAAGTAATATTTCTCAACAGTGTGTTCTTCAATGGAGCAGGAGAAGCGAGGCTCTCCTTTCCATAACTCTATGTTAATCCTAAGCTATTATTACTTTAAGCTACAACGTGTTTGAAATGTTACAGTGTCGAGACAACACACTGTAAATAATAATAATAAAAGACAAGAAGAAAGTAAAGCATCTCTCACTTTTTGTCCTTCATAGATTGATGACAAAGGCTGAGACCTGCTATAAAATGGTGTCTTAACTTCTTGGGTTTAGCCTCAGGCCACTCTCCTTCCCCAGGCTGCAGCCTGCTTTATGGTTTCGGTGAAGCAGGAACGTCCTCGGGATGCTGTGAGATTTATGACAAGCCTGTGTTTTGGGGAATTTTGAAATACACTCCTTTTTAAAGCCGGTCATAAAATTAATATTACACTCTATATACTGTAATATCTGCTATGCCTTATGGGTAGCAGGAAAATTTGCTTTGCTATTGCAAGAAAATCAGTCAGACATTTTTACACTTTTTTTTTTTTTTTTCCAAAAAAAGTAAACTTTTCTTTCTCTGAAGGGAAAATACTTACCAAATTTAGATTTTCCAAACTTTCAAGAATCATCTCCATCTCAAGTCAGGCACGACAAATTTCAAATGCATCAAAAGCTTAACTAATAGATTTGAGAGCAGGATTCAGAGCGCAACACCGAGCAGAACAGCATGATAGATACAGCTGAATAATAAATCTGCTGGCTGTTGGAGTTTCATATTCACAAGACTGCACCGTGATTACATTCGGACACCGGTCTGTCCTTTGGATAGTGGAACAGCAAGAAATATCCCTTAATATAGGCTGATAAATCTGCTCTGATTTATCAAGTACAGGAGCTTACTAAGCTGTAGGGGTGGAGTAACCCCAAGATTCAATCAAACTTGTAATAAAATCTTATCGCATTTCAGAGAATTTCATGGAAACCATAAAATAACCATGAATAACAAAGCATAAAGCAATTCTGTCGAAACACCAGTATCAGATTTATTATATAGAGATAGAGCAGGTACTGTGAAGGACAGCAGTAAGGTTATTTGGTTTTTTCATAATAAATATATAACTGGAGATGATTGTCAGTTTGCTGCAGATTTCTATAATCAGTAACAGCCTTTGTGGACTAACGATACAAGGGATAAGAGTGGTGCAGAGCAGAGTGGAACTGTGCTCTGGTAAACAGAACACTTTAGGCCACTTACACACACTAGTGATGGAGGAACGGCCTGCCACTCACAGTGCCTCAGCCCAACTGAGTGTAGGAGGAATTGTTTTTTAATAAGCCACGCAATACCGAGAACAGCAAGAAAGACAGGGGAGCGAGGCAGGACAGGTAGTGAGAGAACAGGAGAGACAGATTCACTACCACTGAATCACTGCCTGTGAGACGCATGTTGGCTTTAAATAATTCATGCATTTCCACATAAACATATATCTAATGCACACTATAAATATCAAACGTTCTCTGCTGCAAGGGCCAATATTTCACACAAATAAAATCCATTATTCATAAACTATTGAACGACAGAGCTTTTTTTTTCTTTTCAGAGAACATGCACCCGTAAAGTTTCCGTGTCATGCTAAAATATGATTCAACAAATCAACAACATATGATATGGACATTTATATTCTTGCAAACCAATCCATAATTTCATGCAACTCCAGTTGTGTAAAGCGAATGCTGATTAAAAAAAAAAAAAAAACAGGATGAGAATTTAAAATTCAAAAAGAGTAACAGGTTGTTGACAACAATTTCATTCTTCGGTACCTTACATTCATCTAGTCAACATAAGAAAAATGCATGAGAAATAGATGCAGGAAGAGTGCCAAGAACCCAGCAAAAGCATCAACACCGTCCCACAGCAGGTGTGTGCAGTGTCTCACCACTGCGTAGGCACCATGCATACACGATCATCCACATTTTACATATTAAACATGACGAGACAAAGAGAGAGTGAGTGAGAGAGAGAGCGAGAGAGAGAGAGAGAGACAGAGAGAGACTAGAGCAAGAGAAAGATAGATGAAGGTCTTATGGGTGATTAGAGAAGTGGCCATAGATAAGTGTGAAATGAGGAGAGTCCTTCAAAGAGATAAAGGACAAAGAGAGAAAGAGAAAAGGCTTGTTGACTGGTCATGTTTTAATTGGGTCAGTGTAATGGTCAGGAGAGGTCAGACAGAGAATCTAGGTTAGCTGCATGAGTAACTCTTCTCGGTCTGCTCAAATATCCCACAATTCTCTGGTGTGTCAAAATCCTACAGTCTTACTATAAGCCACTGTAAGAACTCACTGTGCACCTGACTGATATATTGTAAAGATTTCTATCGTCGGTTATATAGTACATGTAGAGCTGAACAATTTCTAGAGTTAATCCCAAAAAACAAAGAAATTAACAAATGATGTACTACAATGATTTTATGTTTGCATTAATAAAGGCAGATCTGAAAAATCTGTTTTAGATGTTTTAAAACGCTTTTTATCTATATTGATGTTTTCAAATGTATATTTTCATCCATACTGAACTGTCTTGCATCTTCAAAATGCTCACATCCCTATACTGCGAATGCTTTAGCCTGCTTCATTTCTGTCAGCCCTTTATTACTGTTCTGTCTTTTTGCCTTGATGTGATCTCGAAACAAACAATTGCATGCAAGCTGAAGGTTGTACAAAGTGACATCAATCTTTAATAGCTCTATCAACCTGGATAGCAGGCACAACAATTGCAGGACAATATTGTCCACCATCTTTGGACAACTCTCAGGACAACATTGTCCACCAGGTTACAAAAATGTCTAAAAATTCATCATTGTTTCTGAATATTTTCATTTTCTCACAAAGCGTTGTTTTCGAGTATATCCTCTTTACAGAGTTTCTAAAAAGTTCTGCTTTCTCTAAATGTTAACAAAAGGCCAAAATCTAGAAATAAATAGGTTTTCAAATGAATCTGGTTTAATGTGGACGTAGCTGGAGTTGTACAGTAAGTTATGTCACTGGTTTCCACTGTAACTGAGACCTGTTTAGTTGCAGTGATCATGATATACTGTAAATATAGTTAAATAATCATATTAAGGTATCAAAAATAGACCTTTTATGGCATTTAGAGGCAGATATGCCCTTATCCAGAGTGACATAATTTGTATCTCGTTTTATATAACTGAGCATTAAGAGCCTTTCTTATGGGCCCAGCCATGTATCTTGGTGGTAGCTTGGTGGTCAACCAACACATTAACCATTGAGCTACCATATGCCTTTAGTCATTAAAGATTAATTATACCAAATGCAATTTGTGTATCCATGAGCTCAATGCACCTTTGCACTATAGTAGGATAAACATTATTCTTTAAAATCATATTCCCTCAGTAGGTATTCTGGTGGAAGGTGAAGGTGGTCAAGAGTGATGCTGATGCCAGGAGGCCATAGCATGTGATTTACATCATTTTTGTTCTCAGTAATCCATTCTGAGCTCTCATGCCCCACATATAGGAACGGAATCATCCTCTAAATAGACCACTCCCATCAGGATAATAATCACAGGCTGGAGGTAATCAGTTATAACTTTAGAAGGATATATTTCAGCGACTCTTCCCCATAACAGGACACGTTGGAAAAAAAAAACTATAGGAGTAACACGTCTCTCAGTGCAGAAAAGAACATCTGTTTTTCCCCTGGAATTTCCAAGGAATTTCGTCCAGCAGAAGCGTTAGAAAAATCTTTTTGAATAAATGCTCCTGCTTTAAGGTGTAGAACTAAATTATAATGGGTTAGTAAAGGAATGTTCTTAGAAGACACCGTGACGTACCATGTGCTGAAGTCCTTTCAGATCAGATCCAATCTATACTTAAATCTGACCCTAGAGCAAGGACAATAATCCAGGCTTATGTATATTATTCTAAACACTACAGCTTTTTAATGCAAAAATATATATATATAAAAAAAGACCAAAAAAGTGCTTTGGCATCTGCAGTATAAACTGACTGAATCAATAGGGAGCTGCAGGCACAGTGTCACTCTCTGCTCTTCTTGTTTGTCTTTGTTTTCTCATGACATGGGACTTGCATTAAAAGTAGATGACTATTTTGGGCAAGCAAAATGTCACATTTCTCAATATTGCAAACACTTGCTAACAACACCTCCTCAAAGCCAAACTTCTGTAATCTCACACTCTAGTAAGCTCTTTTAATGAAAACAGAACAGAAAAATAGTATTTTCCTTCTTCTTCCTTTATTTATTTATTTTTCTTAGCAACTAATTAAGATACAACCTTACACGGTAACCTGGGCTGAATGGTGATGTTCCAGACTGCTACAGCATGACTAGGAAAAAAAAACAGAGAAATGAAACAAACCGGATAAAAGGTGAGCGAAGGGAGAAGTAAACAGACCTCCTAGTGTGTTCATCACTTATCCTCTTTAACACACACTTACACAGGCCATAAATAGTAAAAGATGATTTAATGATGACATTGGAGGATAATGTGTCATCTGGGGGAGGAGAGAAAAGTGGAATGGAGTGGCTCAATAAGAGGCTGTCATACACTGCTGACACACACACATTATTGTAACTGATTCGAGGTGACCATTTTTAGGGTGATGCTTTTCTCTTTCCTCAAAGGGCACTGACTCAAGAAATGTTTGCTTCTCCGCACTATGAGAAGTTGTCTTTCTAAAAAGGATACTCTGAATAACTACAGAGTTAAAATTGTATGCTCGCATCAGCATGATAATTACAGTTCATCCGAGGTCGACTGTAAGGTGAGACTTTTTTTCTTAAATTGTTAAACACAGTCCTTCTGCCCCAATGCTCGCCCACATTTAGCATGGATCTCAATTCCCTTCCTGATGAGTGATAGAATAAGGACAAAAACACGATATTTAGAGGAGCTTCCAGTCAATTTCAGGCGTTTTTACAAATGCAGCAGAGAGAAACATCAAAGCCGTTTTATATCCATCTGAGTATTCCTTACACCATGTATAAAAGTGAAGGGATGTTATTCCAAAAAGCTGCAAATTAAAACTCTTGTCGCAGCAAATGACTCTCAGGTTTAAGCTATTAAGCATAAGTCTTCTCTAAAGGCTTGCCTGCCTTCAGCCCTAGAACAAACAGTGGTGACAGAAGTAAGCCATAATCAATACCTTCTCAGACATAAGGCTACGGATGAGGCTCATTCAATACCATTAACAAATAACCTGGCAACGAAAACCATTATGCACTGAAAACTAAAAATGGATAACCGAAATTGATAGCTGCACTAATGCCATATTTCCCTTCAGAGCCTCCCATGTCTCTCTAATTGCTTTAATATATAGAGAAGGTGTGCGGTCTGATCAGTCATGCTTATCAGAGGGTCAGCAGGGCTCTCCTTGTTCCCCAATAGAGCCAGATAAACCACAGATAAAAGAGCAAATAACTGGGACCATTTTATCCAAGGATTAATTAGAATTTACCGCACAAAAGCCATGTAAATCTGATACACAGCAACTGTGTAGGTCCTTAAGAAATGTGACCTTGGGTTACATTTTAGTACATTTCTAGTTATTAACCTAAACCACACTTCAGCATACTTTTCCCATGTTCATATTAATTCCCTGCCAGCTCATTAACCCAGTAGAAGAATACTTGTATATTAAGCGAGCAAGCAAGCAGCGTTACAGTGGCATTCAAGAAATGTAAACCTGCTGAATATGCAACAATTTGCTAAACTATAGATGATATATTTTGGAGAAGATGACATGTACCTGGGTTTATGTGCTGAGTTGTAATTACACCCTGTGATGTAGTAGTTTGACATAATTGGACCTTGTGGTCTAGTAGGTTGATATGTGATTGGATCCGCTGGTGTAGTAAAGTGGGATGGGATTGAACCCTGTGATGTGTAGTAGGTTGAGATCTGATAGACTTTATGATGTAATAGGGTAACATGATTAGACACTGACGTGTTTGGACCCTGTTGTGTAGTATTTTGAGATGTGATTGGACACTGTGGTATAATAGGTTGACATCTGATAGGATTTGTGATGTACAGTAGTATGGTGACATGGTTGAAATGAGGTTAAACAGTGTGGTGAAGTAGGTTGACATGATTGGACTCTGGATTTGTGATGTAGTATGTTGACATAATTGAAATGTAGTTGGACAGTTTAGTGTAGGAGGTTGAGATGTGATTGGACTGTGTAGTTTGGTGTAGTAGGGTGGAATGACAACTCTATGCCTTCAAAGGTTGGCATATGATTGAATCTGTTCTCTCAAAGCTTTGATGTGACCGGACTCTGCTGTAGCAGGTCGTCATGAGAGTGCATTTGGTAGTGTAGCAGGTCATCATGTGATTGGACTCTGTGGTGTAGTAGCTTGACATGTGATTGGTAGTGGAGTCATGAAATGTGATAAGACCATGTGGCTTAGTGAACCAAGATGTCAGCAGACTGTGTGGTTCTGTGTGGGCTGGGTGATATAAAGCCATACTGCATCTCAGTGGGAGATCAACAATGTCAACCTGTGGGCCTTTACACCACATATGGGCTTCTGTTCCTCACATAAGACTCAGATATAGTCTACAGCGACTTTGGTAATCATATTTCTAAAATCAAAAAAGTCAACATACTATGCATTATAACACAAATACGTCTAACTTTTTGACGTTTTAAAGGTGATCTCTATTAAAACAGGATACATCTTACACTGATCTCTTTATTCCTTTCTCTTTTTAGCTCCAAAAAATAATGCACAAAAGCCATTTTTGTTCTTACTTCTCCCATGACAGTAAACAAAACATTCACTATCTTTTTTGTGTTTATGATTTATTTTGATGTGAGGGTCCATATGCTGATCCCAGAAGCCCAGACCAAAAACTGGAAGAAAATAATAATAAAAAGAATAAAGAGTGAGAAAAACTGTTTATCGTTCCATATCAAATTTCAGTGCACAGGAAGCTGAGACATTAATAACCAAATAGATGATGATTTTTTTTTTGTTCACGATTAAAGTGAGAATAAACAAAATCAGTTAAGACTGATTAGAGGATTTAGTTGAGAAACAGACCTCTTACTGGTAGGAGTAAATGCAGGAGTACCATCTCAGATGGATGCGATTTAATTAAACTAGAGTGACACTGAGCAAATCTTATGACCTCATAAAAATCACAAACCCACACTAAGATAATGAATGTAGCCCATATAATTCCCCCATATTGTTTATTTGGACAATTAGACGCTGCTATGATTCATACACCATTATTTTAAACTTAGTCGGTGGGAGTTGCTTTAATATCTAATAAATTGGCCAGCAGAGAGAATAAAGACTAGCGGGCTGTGTTTATGCCTGGTTTGTTGTTCAGTCTATGTTTCCAGTGATAGCAACGTGGGTGGATTTGTTCCCACTCTAATTTAACACTGTAATATCACAGGGGGACAGTTTCATTTGCCTTTTAGGGGATTGGCACTGACTCCAACTTGCTAAGTCAGCTCATCTGAACTAAAGAAGTGGGAGGATTGTAATATACATGCATATAAAACCTGGAAAAGAGGGTTGATAGCTTTTTTGTTCTGGGTCTGATCTCGGTAAAAGGTTGTTTTTTTCCATTACAAAATGTATAGCGCGGTCCAGTTCTTTATTAGAAAATCCATCATTTGCCTCAGGGAGTTACTGGATGCTTCTCAGCAGTTGATCAAACAGTACACATAGACATATAGGACTTGCAATGCAATAACAGGGGCCTTGGGTTACAGATTTCAAAAGCTTCTCACACACTGACAACTGCATTTGTAGTGATGGATGCTGAGAAAGGTTACAGACATCTTCTCAAGGCTAATTAGTTTCCCATCTAAGACACATGTCTTTAGTTGGGAAATTAGAAGATGGAAAGGGCTAATACTGTGTTTGTGTTGCCTTGAAAGTGGTGATTTACACATTGTAATGATGCTATTTTCTACATCAACATGTTCGACGAAAGCATGTCTTTTAATGCTTGTAAAACGTGACTTTAAAATACTGTAGTGAACTTAAACATTCATTCAATAGGTAAGACTTAATGTACAGCAATAACAGAAGACAACAGTGAGAAGTGTTAGCTAAGGGCTAATGTTAGTGATATCTCTAATGGTGATAATCACTAATACTTTTACTGTTATACATTTAAATACTGTCTCTGTATATTAACTGATCTAAAGCTAATTCAGGTATAAACTAATTTGGCTATTGACGTGCTAAAAATTGAGGGAATGTTTTTGGTGGCTTTTACTGGTTGTACGCAGGGAACCGATAGATGCAACTTCGCCTTGAACGCAACATAATTATGCATTGTGAGTAGCAGTATTGGACTAATTTTATGAGCTCAGTGACACTCTTTTTGACTCCTAGTTCTTTTCCATCTGCTCAAATGCATCTCTTCTGTCCCTCCCTCCCTCCCTCCCTCCCTCCACTTTCTATTACTGCCTGAATGTTGGGCTCAAAAGTGGAGCAGCAAAAGAGGAACACAATGAAGCGAGAGCCTGGGAGCCTCAGTGGGACTTGCTCAAATGTTCACTGGCAAGATAAAAGCAGTTATTGTAGGGCCGCCAAAAGCAAAAAAGTAAGCCAGAATCTAATGAAGAGAACAGGAAAGACATCATAATATACTAGCAAGGCAGGTCTGCTGAAAAATAGTGGGAGAGAAAGAAAGCCGAGGTTGGGAACACTAATGTGCACCAAAGCCAGGTAGATCTTGTTGAGTGGTTGGGATGCAGAGGAACTCAAGTGCAGATTGTGCCCGTTTTTGTTTTTACATTACATTAAAACTCACCAACATCACCCAGTCCTGAAGGATGGACAGATCTTCTGAAGGCAGTGTTTTACATGTGGTTAAAAGTTTACAACCGTGTAACGTCTCTTTACGAAGTTTGTACAATGGGGAATATTCCTATTTTGCTGTTTGCATCTTTCTGTCTTTGTAAGAAAGCTCTTCTGGAGCCACGCAGTGCAAGACGGACATAACAAAGGGCTACTCCAGCAAATGTGTGCGGGTGTTCAATAAGACTGACAGCTATGACTAAATTCACTTAAAAACTCCTCATCTTTTCTTCCTTTAAGTATTTGGACTAAACTTAATTATAGCATGAAAATCCATTTAAAGACTCTTATCTTACTTGCTAAAGATACCTATATTGGTCAAGTTGACACAATATCTGGTCTAACACCTGAGTCAAAACATTGAAACCTATATAAACTCTATAGACCATATTCATGAAATATCTCCTAGTGAAGAAATTGTAAGAAAATTCTTTGAAATGTGGCCGTTTCCTCATTAAAAAATTAAAGAGAGGATCCTAGTATAGATAAAGGTCACAAAGCATCTTAATCCTTAAATTGGCTCATGAGGTCATGAGAGAGTAAGTAAGAGGTTTAGGAGTTTACTTAGAAGAGGAGAAAATGGCCAAAAGGTGAAGAGGGAGAAGAAATGTATGCATATTTAATAATGATTATGAGTTAATAAGATGCGAAAGATTATATTGTGTTAGAGATAACATCTCCAAAACACAGCCAAAATGCCATATCGGCAGATACAGTACAATGATAAAATTTGGCGCTGCAACATTTCTGCGATGTGTTGGAGATGGTTACATTTATTACATTTGTAACATACATATGTATATACATCTCTAATATGATCGGTCACAAGCGTAATCAATACTAGATAAAGCCTTAAATATCTTAACAGAGAGACAAATAGTAGGCTTATAATAGACCATAATGTAAAAGCACTCTTTTTTTTTTATTGATCAACCAATCACAGTCTTCAAAAGAATGTATCATACCTAGCAAAGGGTTAAGCCCCGCCTCCTTTCTAAGGTTAATTTTTCCTGAATCACTCTTAAGCTAAGATTCCTAGTTTAAATTTGTAAGCTAAATTAGGAGCTCTCTGAGATAATTCTAAGAATCTGTATGAATACAGGCCCTGGTGTTATACAGGTGTCATAAAGACCAAAGTCAAGGTATAGGGATTTATGTTATGTTGTGTAACACTTGATAGCTGACTTCAGTGTGTATAACAGTGATATCGCTTAAGTTATGTTACAATGCATCAACACTATTTGTAATTCCTTGGTTTGCTTTTGCTTTCTTTTCTTGTCATAAACTATGCCGTATTTCAGTTGGTGCTTAAATAAAATTGCAGTAAAAGTTAACAGACGTTTGTTATTAATTCCACTTTCCAGGTCTACCATTTCCTTAACTTCACTATTTCTAGACAGCTAAGAGTGGTTAAAATGGCAAGGGAAGGAGAAGCTTCATGTGTGCTGCATCTAAACACTACAAGTTAACTGGGAGCTGAATTCTGCTTCGGTTTTTCCCATCAAACCCTCACTAAATCCCTAACAGCCAGAAGCAACCACTCTCTCTGCAATCTTGTTAGCTAACAGGTCATTCATTTAGCTGAGATGTGAACGCAGAGACAGACACACTAGGAACAGCTACAGTAAAACACACACACTTATCCACACATAGGAACGTGCAAAACTCATTAATAATACACCATTACATATTGTAAATGAACTGATTTGTTGGTCTAGCGAGCACAGGAAACGCACTGCAGAGTAATTCATAAGCGAAACATTGGCAGGATATTACACACACACACACACACACACACACAAACATAATGTGCAGAAGAATCCACGGGTATTGACATGCTTTTATCAGGAACATTTAAGCAGCAGAGGGCAGCAACTTTGCAGAGAAATATAAAGCTGGCTATTAAATGCTGAATTAAAGAGTCAGTCTGTTTTCAGGTTGTGTTGTGTTTGTGTGTGTAGGAGAGAGACAGAAAGTGAGAGAAAATCAAGTGTGAAAAGGGATGGTTTGGTGTTATGACAGAAGGCTCGACAGGATGGACGAGAAAAAGTGCAATAAGTGAAATAAATGGCATCCTCATGAACATGTATTTGTAATAAACGTGATGAACAGATGCAGAAGAGTCAGAAATGACTTTGAAAATGCTGACTAATTTGGCTAAGAACACATCATTACACTCCTACGCAGAGAAAAAATGGCAGACAGAGACAGAAAGAGGGAGAATAGAATAAAAGCAAAACAATAAACAAAACCAACGGAGAGCAGGCCAGCTCGTCTGCATTGTAATTATGGGAGATGTAATTATGAGCGATGGTGGAGGCAGCCAGGCTCTGGGCTGAATGGAGCAGCTGGAGAAGTCATGTGGTGTTACCCTGCCTGCACTCACTGGGGGCCAGACTGTTTACATGCTACAGCAGACACACACACACACACACACACACACACACACACAGGATAGCTGTACTGTATGTATTTCAACAAGGTGTTTAAAATATACAGTTCTAATTTATACAGTTTTCTAATCTGTACTTTTGTACTAAATTTATTTTGTATTTTCAAAATACCTCAAAGACAGCACACTCTGTTTGCTATCAATGAGCTAAGCCCTCCCTCTTTTTTGCCATCCACATTGGTCACATCTGCAGATGTCACGGACTCTGTTTTATCGCAACCAACAAACATGGCTGCCCTGGACTCAGCAAGCACCTGGATTTGCTCATTCCCATTTACTGTCCTTTGCATTGTGTTCACCTGTGTTTAATTAGTATGTTGCGTTTTTTTTTAATTTACCAAAACTACCTTCCTGCTCTTGGCGTTCCAGTTTTTTGACTAGTGTATTTCCTGCTATTTACCCCATTTTTGCCTATCCTAACCTCTTCTTGGAATATTCACTATTGCTAATCTTGTGAGCTGTTCCTAGTGTTGTGAGCTGTTCCTAATTTTCTGAGCTGCTTCTATTTTGTGAACTGTTCCTTATTGTCAGGGATCAGTGCGGACTTTTGGACACGTGCTAATGTTTTTGTTATTGTCACGTGTCTGCCCCGCCTTCGTCTGCTCCTCCCTGTCCCCACACCTGTTTCCCATCGTGTGATTGACTTGTGTGTGTGTATATATGTGAGCCGCGTTGCCGATGGCAGCGCGGATTCATTAGTGTAGTTTAGTTTACATTAGTTCCCCGTGTCGTGTGGATATGTCTGTTTTCCTTATGTATTAAACCCCTTTCATTTGAAGCTATCCTGAGAACGGGTCTGTCTCCTTCCTTCCGTATCTGGGGGCCTGACACTTATGTTGCAAACATTTCCTTATTTTATGAGCCGTTCCTTATTTTGTGAACTAATTCTAATTTTGTGAACTGTTCCTTATGTTGCAAACTGTTCCTTGTTTTGTGGCCGACTTCTATTTTGTGAGCTGTTCCTTATTTTGTGAGCTGTTTCTATTTGGTAAACTGTTCCTAATTTGGTGAGCGGCTTCTATTTTATGAACTGTTTCTTATTTTGTGAGCTGCTTCGATTTTATGCACTGTTCCGTATTTTGTGAACTGTTTTTTATTTTGCTAACTTTTTCTAATTTTCTGAACTGTTCCTTATGTTGCAAACTGTTCCCAATTTTGTGAGCTGCTTCTATTTTATGAACCGTTCCTTGTTGCAAACTGTTAGTAATTTTGTGAACTGTTAATTATTTTATAAGCTGTTCCTTATTTTGTGAACTGTCCATAATTTTATGAACCTTTCTTATTAAAGTGACCTGCACTTTGTTTATTTATTAATTAGTTTGTTTGCTTGTGAATTTGTCTACTTGCTTGCCTTATGTTAACCATAAACAAGAACACCTTTTTGAGCAATTTTATTTAACCCTCCTTTGCTGTCACTGTTATTCACATAATTCCATATATTCTAAATATAACAAATATTTTATATAGCGAAATATTTCACATAATTCCAAATAATTCCAATATATCCAAATGGTTTTTAGAGGAGATCCTAGACGTAAACATGTTGTTCAATCAAAATACCAAAAAACCTTCACAAGCAAATTTCTGTATCTTGGTTCGAACAGATGCTGGTTAACGACAAGCAAAACTTTTCCGTTTATTATACTTACTATTCATAAAAGTCAGAAAAATAAACAAAAAAAAAGGAGTTCTTGTTTATTGACGGTTCTATTCAGCATGTTACAGTAATGCCTTTCTTGTTACAAGTTTAAATGATATCATATGATCGGTAATGTGCTTTATTATCCATCATACTCATTTTTCTTTGCTACTTAGCCATCTGGATGCTAGCTAGCAGGCAAAGCTGCCTTAGTGCTATTCTACTCCCACATGGAAATTCAAAAGGACAACACTTTAGAAACCAAAGAGACAGTGTAATTGTTTTACAATTTAGTTTCTAGAAAGACACCATTTATTAACTAATTTCCACCCACACGAATCCTTATTAACACTAAAATCCTTAAAGCATATGTTGTAATACGGATTAAAATGCACTTTTATGTATTGTTTAATGCTTTTATTAAACAATATGCCTTTAATAAGCAAATCTACATCACTTTACTAGCTTTACGTTCGTCTCGAGTCAAATTACGCAGCACTGTACACTACACATGAAGCGAATGTTGCTAGCATATGTTCAACACACACAGTAGCACAAATAAAAAACATTTAAGAAACAAGTGCTGATGGAGAAACATTTCCACAAACCCCCCTAGGCAGGAACAAAATGCTTGCCATTTCTCTTTCTCCCATTTCTCATTGTCACTCCTCCACTGTGCTAAACAGGCACGTACACACACACACACACACACACACACACACACACACACACACACTTTCACTGGGATAAAAAAAAAATCTCTTGCCACCTGTTTATATAACACGCAGCAGAATGAGGCGCTTTGCACTCACTCACTCACTCACTCACACACACACACACACACACACACACACACACACACACTCACACACACACACACACTCACACACACACACACACACACACACACTCACACACACACACACACACACACACACAGCCTCCTGAGCAATCTCTGCTAAAAGCACTTCATTGTTCAGCCACAGACAGAGCTTGTGGTTTGTCCGCTGAGTTAGACTTGGACTGGATCACATTTAAAACATAAAAGATCTACTTATCGCGAGTGTGGGGATCTTTGAAAAACCTTCTCCATCATTTCTCATGCACAAGCCCAATTATAATCACAAGTGAGCCCATGAGATATTTTTATTAAGTGATTTAACAAAAGAAAATAGTGTTTTGAATTTGAGCTGGGGAGAATAAACAGGACTTAAGTCTTAAAGCTCATGTCTGGTCAATAAGCTTTCTTCAGTGGAGTCATTTGCATAAATTTACATAAACAATCCACAACAGAGGATCTGCTATAGAAGCTGAGGTTCATGAGTCAATAAATGTCAGCCATGTTTTCACATGTTTATCATCTCTGCTACAGTACTCTGTTCAGTCTTCTGAAGTATGTTTGGTTATTGGACCTGCTTTAGACTACTGAGTTTCACTCAGGATCATGTCCCAGCTGTCATGAGGACCTGGAAACACATGGCTGTACCAAATCTACCTGTAGGAGGTGGCGTGAGTTCAGTTGCACTGGAATTTTTTTGCAATTCCTGTGAACGTGAACGCAGCTCGTGCTCGGGAAGTAAAGACGATGATAAAATCATTAGTTCCAAAACACACGTGTATCATGAGTTACAGGGAAACATTGTGGGAAACAGAAGAGGTGAAATACCTTACTCAAGACGGGTGTGTTCTCCATGCGATAAGATGCTGTAAGATTAACGCAAATGCACAGGGGTTTGATAGAATCGAGTGAGTCTGATACCAGGAGGCTGCGTAAACAATCCCACTAAGATTTGGATCCCAGAGAACACACTCAGTGTGAAAACCTTCTCAACCTCCTGCTGTATGACTTCCTCTGTCACACTGTTATGTTTCTGCATTATGTGGTTTATGAGATGCAGAATTCTTCAGTTATGCACGCTACGGCTCGAGCGAACCTCTGCGTCTGGCTGCTGTTAAAAGCTCTTGTTCCAAAAAAACACTTTCCAAAGTAGTTCAGGCTCAGCACACCTGCATGTCACACTTAGTGCAATCAACACAGCATAACATCGCTCAGAACACTGACAAGTGCAGAAGTACCCTGTGTCACACACAAACTCACATTTAAACACACATACACACTCCAGCAGAAGCTGTTCAATCACGCCCCTCGCTTGGAAGAGTGTAATTGCAGGGCAAGTATTACCAGCTTGGTGCCGAGTGCAGAGGTGCACAAATGAATTAAAGAACACTTTAGAGAAAGCTACAGGCAAGGGTGAAGAGTTCAACACGTTACAAATCTGCACTGGCCCTCGGAACAACGTGCACGGGTTCGCACCATGGAACACAAACAACTCCGAGTGTGGGTTTCATCTGAACTCACAGAGAGATGCAACACAGACACGAAAGAGAACATATTACATATCCAAAGGTCACTCATTTTAAAATCTTTTGAATTTTGTGATTTAAGCTATTTTCCATTTTGATTTAAATGTAATAATATTTGCTAGATATATAATGCTAGATTTAATGCCGAAGCCTGTGTGCACTTGGATCGACTGTATTCAATAATGAGTATGTTGTAGGGTTGATTTACAAAAGATCATTATGAGAATGACATCACAAAACATTTCAAGGGAGGAAATGTTATGTAAGTGAGATTATTATGCACGCTTAACATTTCCAGTAGTTGCAGCAAGTTATCTAATACATCAGACATGAAAGAGACTCCCAGAAGAGGAAATTGAACTTCAAGTAAAAGAGCTGACTAAAGCCAGCGAGATCCACTGAAATACTGTTCAGCATTAGTTATCATGGGCATAACTTTGTTTTGAAGCATGCCATGGATGGAAATATAAACACGATATCATGGTTTGGAGTTTTCTGTAAAACCGTAATGTGATTCTAATTTTGATTATCACTCATTCTCTCACTCATCTTCTACCGCTTGTCTGAACTACCTCGGGTCACGGGGAGCCTGTGCCTATCTCAGGCGTCATCGGGCATCAAGGCAGGATACACCCTGGACGGAGTGCCAACCCATCGCAAGGTACACACACACTCTCATTCAGTCACGCAATCACACACTATGGACAATTTTCCAGAGATGCCAATCAACCTACCATGCATGTCTTTGGACCGGGGGAGGAAACCGGAGTACCCGGAGGAAACCCCAGAGGCACGGGGAGAACATGCAAACTCCACACACACAAGGTGGAGGCAGGAATCGAACCCCCAACCCTGGAGGTGTGAGGCGAACGTGCTAACCACTAAGCCACCGTGCCCTCCAATTTTGATTATCTTCATGCAAATATTTTATTCAAGAGTATAAACTATATATAAAGTTGTTACAAAGTTTTTGGACCAGTTTCTGCTAATAACTATTTCCAAAAATAGTGGAGACACATCCTGACCCCAGACTATGCTGAATATATCAATACTAAACGTGTAAATATGATAATTAAGAACAAAAAACGTCTTTCACATGGCTTAATTTCAGTGTTGTTGCCATCACGGGGATGAAGATGTGGTGAATATTTAAGTTTTTCATGGTGATTTTGTCCTTACTTTGTCATTCAGAAAAACTTTTTTCTTATTATTCCTAATATAATGATATTGTTTTGTGTTCAACTGGTTCAATCCAACCATCCTCCCATCCAACAACCCACCCACCCATCCTTCTGCCCATCCTTCCACCCATCCATCCATCCACCCATCAATCCTTTTACCCATCCATCCACAATACCCTCCCACCAAACCATCCATCCATCCATCCATCCATCCATCCATCCACCCATCTATCCCTCTACCCATTTTCTGTACCACTTATCCTACACAGGGTCACACAAAGCCTGTAGTCTATCCCATGGGGCTCTGGGCACAAGGCAGGGGACATCCTGCCATCAAAAATCATACCCATCAAAGGTCATAATCACACACACTCACACAACAATACAGACAATGTAAAAATGCCTACATATCAGCCTAGAACGCATGTCCTCAGGCTTGAGAAGGAAACCAGAGTACCCAGAGGAAACCCCCAAGCATGAGGAGAGACAGGAATCAAACCCCTGACCACAGATGTGCGAGGCAAATGTTCCATCTCTCCCCCTGCTGGTGGTCTACTGACTTCCAATAATTTAATACATGCTTACTGTACCAGATGTATCTATTTGCAATCACAATCACCAGGCCACAGAGATTTTCAGAAAACGCATAACGCACCAAACTGATAATCTGCTGATTTATCTAGATTTTTGAACGACAAAGTTGTTTCAATACCAATAGAGCATATAGATAAATTATTTAATATGAAGCCTTTAGACTAAACAATCAGTCTGACCTACAATCCAGAAATGCATCTAAAGCATCAAACTGGTCTAAAGATGGCATGTAGATATTTTAAAGCATTAATGTGATTTCAGACCTGCAGATGCTCTTAAGGAAGTGAGGAGTGATGTGATCAAATACAAGTAAACGCTCTAAAAGCCAGTGGATGAGCATGACATCCTACATCATTCATCAAATGTAATTTGTTAGCAGCCCACAACATAAATCATGCCACTGCCCTAGTTTGCTGTGTGTGTGTGTAAATGAGAGAGAGAGAGAGAGAGAGAGAGAGAGCACAGTAAGAAATAAGATACAAAAAAGGAAAAAGGCATGAGAGATAAAGAAAGAGGGTGTAATTGTGTGTGTGTGTGTTTACTGGTGACAGGGTGCTCATTTGAAGTAACACATTTCTAGAATTTCTGTTTTTTTTTTCCCAATCCAGCTGTAATTTGGATGCAAACTCAAATAACACAGAGACACCTACAAAACAAACACAAAACCCTCACACAAACTCCATGAATCGATTTCAAACAGACAAAGTACCAAGAAACAGAGCCCTAACTCTTAACATTTTCATCTACCAACTAACAGGAGCCAAAACATGATCAGCATTGAGGTACTGGTCATTAAGCTTCTTGTTGTCCTAACATGCATAGGTCAGCCTCACTCACCTTTCTTATCCCCAAAGAAGAGGGTTTGCTGTGCTGGGTTTGACCACTGGAGGGAGGTGTTGTCATTATGATCCACGCGACAGGTCAAGTTGGCCGTCCCTCCCTCTGTCACTGTCACATTCTGGACAATTGGGAACTGGCCTTGAGCTCCTGGGAAACAATAAGAAAAGCAGATTTTGGTCAGTTGTGCACAAACAGTGGCCTCACAGAAAAAAAGGTTGGGTATCAGGTGAGTATCAGAGCAACACTGTATCAGCCTCCATCATCATGAAGGAGCATCAATGAAGTCTGAAGAGTATGGAGATTTGAATAAAACCCAAACACTGGTGTTTTGGTAGTATCACAGTATGTGTTTCTTTAGAAAATTGTTCAAAATACTGCTTTAAAGTCAGTTCCTGATGATTATGGAATGTAAGGAATTAGAGAAACCTTGATTGTGGTACATGAGGAATCCAGGTTGTTCCAACTCCCAGGAAGTATGACGACATGTTCCCTAGGGACGAAAAAAGCTAAGCAGTTGGCTTTAGCCTTAGAAGTTTATTTCAGTTAGCCTTTGTCTCTTACCGAACACACTGAGGCTGTGTGAAGGGAGCTGACTGTCTCCTAAGTGCCCTTGAGCAAGGTAGATTGGCCTGGTCTACATTAGTGTAGCACAGAAAGTAAAAGAAAAAAATATCTTGGAAATTGAGGCACAATGAGTAGCTCGCAGTGGGTGTTCATGAAGCGACTAAATAATGATAAAAACAATCCATCAAGGTCAGTCCCTGAGACGCAAGGTGTCAAGTTTTAACGAGAGAAGTGAGTAAAGCTTTAGCTCAGTTAAGAAATTATTCACAAACTGACATCTTTTGCGGCACCCCAGGGTTGGAGAACCCAATAATAAATGACCTTGCACCGAAGAGGAATGCAGAGAGGAGAGATAATGAAAATGTGTGCATATATAAAGGAGACCCAGGAGAATAAGTGATAGATGAATAATCCATGTGTATTTATAGTGTGGCAATGATGCGTCTCATGCCACAGGTCAACATCTACTGTACAGCCAGTGCGTAACAAGCAACCCAACCAGGACAGGTGATGTGATATCACACTGAGACAATGAGGAGTAGGAAATAATAAAAGACAGAGATAGACAGAAAGTGAGCGAGAGAAGGACCGTTATACACATGCATCAACCGCACAAAAAAACTTAAAGTGAAAAACTTAAGTTGACTTTGTGGACACACTTTTGGGACGTGCCTCCGGAAGTGCTCTTTAAAACACGACAGATTATGCTGATTTAAGAAAGATAAGGTGGTGTAATGTGACCAGTGCAACACAACATGGTTTCATTTCTCTTATACTCATCATGAAGCAGTGATTTTTGGCAATTCTTTCCATTTTTAGTTTATTAGGAAAATTCATGACTTGAGCTGGAAGTTCAGTGGTTAATCTGTTAGATTGTTAGGTTGTATAGTCTAATCCCAGGACCACCAAGTGGCCACTGCTGGCCCCTAAAGCAAAGCCTGTTACTCTCACATGCTGTCACATAAACAAGATAAATGTAAGTTGCACTGGATAAGGATGTCTGCCAAATGCCTGAGTTTTTACATTACTATTTGTAGCTACGTTTAATGTTCCACAAAACCAGTTAGTTCCTGCATTATAGCAGCTATAAACAGTTGTTCCCTTTCTCTAGAAATAAGAGATTCTATAAATTAAAAAGTAACTCTTGAGAAAAAACACAGTAGAAAGTCCTCATCCCGAAGACTCTCCCGATGTAGAAAACTTACCGACTCTTTCAAAGAGCTGACACTTGAGACTGCTTACATAATTGTCTCCTTACAGAAAGCTTATACCAATGCCATAGCAACATTCATTCATTCATTCATCTTCTACCGCTTATCCGAACTACCTCGGGTCACGGGGAGCCTGTGCCTATCTCAGGTGTCATCGGGCATCAAGGCAGGATACACCCTGGATGGAGTGCCAACCCATCGCAGGGCACACACACTCTCATTCACTCACGCAATCACACACTAGGGACAATTTTCCAGAGATGCCAATCAACCTACCATGCATGTCTTTGGACCGTGGGAGGAAACCGGAGTACCCGGAGGAAACCCCCGAGGCACGGGGAGAACATGCAAACTCCACACACACAAGGTGGAGGCGGGAATCAAACCCCGACCCTGGAGGTGTGAGGCGAACGTGTTAACCACTAAGCCACCGTGCCCCCCGCCATAGCAACAATTCTCCATTTTTTTTGTTAACATGTTTTCAAAAATCTACTTATTATTAGGTAATATTCAGGTATGTTTAGAGTCTGCATGTTTAGAGTCTGTATGTGAATGAACGGTTACTATAGGAACAATAAAGTATCAGAATGAGTGCATGAATACATATAAGACTTATAGCCAAAACAACTATCAGAGCCGTGCTGAGAGATAAAATTTATGGATAGCTGTAGATGTCATGGTTCAATAGTGATGTTCTAGGAAAGAAAGGAAATTTAGACAACCGACGAAATGCTATATGTGTAATGAGATGATCCCTACTACTGCCTCTTTGCCTGCTTTAGCCTAATAAACTTATTTCTGTTCTTCCATGTGGTCATAAAAATCTAAACTATTCCTTTCTGCTCAAGAGCAAAAAGTGCATTGATTTGGGAAGTTGAGCATTTTTTGCTTGAAGTTTGGTGAAGTTGGTAAAATATATATATATATCTATCTATCTATATATATATATATATATATATATATATATATATATATATATATATATATATATATATATATATATATATAGATATAGATATATATATATACACACATTTCATATACATATAACATTAGCACTGTCACCATGGCAATAAACTTGCCATACTTGTTCTCTGCTTATAGTTATATCTGTACACCTTTATATGTAAGCCTTCTATAAATGTACCATATCGTAATTCATAGTTCTTTGGCAACTGCACACAATACATAAGGTAGCATTGTAGGATTTAGCCGAAAGGATAACACACGAAAACCGACTTCTACAAATTTAATACATGCTCATATTTGCAAGCACAATCACCGTCCCCAAAGTGATTTTCAGGCACAGTAAATCAATTTGCATTGACAATGCCCTGTAGTTTTAACTCTAGTTATAAAAGCCTCAAACTGCAAAGCCTCAAATCATTAAGCAAGACACACAAAATGGACAAGCAGTGAAAGTTCAATCCTTTGTAGACCATGTTAAAACAGATTACGAGTTCTTAGGTGGAGGTTTCCGTGATTTGACACGCTCTACACTGTGCGTATACTCACAAGATTTGTAAGATTAAGATGTTTTATTTGTCACATACACAATTATATACAATATACACTCTGCAGTGAAATGACAACCTGGGTCAATCATCCTAGACTGTGCATTTACATAAACTAAATTTAAGAAACTAAGAAACAAAAAAAAGAATAAACATCAATATTAAGAGATAATAGAATATGATTTGTAATACATGCTATATGTTGTCACATGATGTACAGTTGTGCATGAAGAATGTATCTTGTTTGGGGAACGGATGTACAAGTCATCGCTTATTGTTGTTTCTTGTGCTTTCAGGTCATCCTGAAATGCTTCTTAAATGGTTTATTTCTTACCTTATCATTAGCCTGAGAGCATCTTGTGAAATATTCCATATCACACCGGCATGGAGACGATTAGTTTCCAGCTACAAATCAGTTGTACTGACAAGGTCTTTGGGCGCTGTAGCATTTTTCATTCACAAGTTGTTTAATGATGTTGTCTAAAACATCTGGGAACTAAATTAAGATTTCATCCCTCCCTTCTCTTTGCTGTAATAATAACCTTCATGATTTCTTTGAATTTTGCGGACTTAACAGCAGTTTGAGTTAGACAGAAAGCATGTGTATTAGACCGCTGCTGTTACTTTCTTAAGCTTATTCAAACAGTGTATAAAGAAATATTCCCAACACACACAAATAAAAAACCACAACCAAAAAAAAAGTCAACTCAAAGTGGCTATTTTGTATGCTATATTGTAAAAGTATGCTTTTTTTTGTCCTGTGTCATTTTTTCCTCAAGTAGCATGAATATGGGATTTTGAATGACTTTCATTGATTCCAGATTTTTGGCTTCAGCAATGACATCTGGATCCAAAACAATTCAATTCTCTAACTGTAGGTTGTAGAATCTAGGCTGATATGCCTGTGTGGAAAAACCTGGCTTTCTGTCCTCCACTCCAATGTCCATCTGTCACATTTTGAGTCATGTGCTAGCTGTTACCTAATTTGTAAAAATTAAATAATTATCATTTAATACAGCCTCCTAGGGCAAAAAAAAATATAATAAATTAAAAAAAAAAACATTCACACAAGTTTGGTGGTATAACAACACCAGACGTTGCTTTTGCTTGGAAAAAGAGGCTAATGAACCACACAGCACACGTAAGAGCCATTTTCACCTATGTTGACACCAGTGCCGAGCTTGACTTAATGAGCCTTATACTGAAGAGTGGCGGCAAGTCCCTCTAAGGAGGATGTGTCATTTCCAGTGCTGATTAAACTCTTCCATAGAAACAGTGGGAGTTAAAAATGGAAGAAGGAAAAAGAGAAAAAGAGAGGGAGAGATGTATCTATGTTAGTCTAGGTAGGGAACATGAATTATTCATAAGGCTTTTGCGTGAAGCATTGCCTGCCAGCAAGTGTCTCTTCCTTCTTCCGTTCCTCCCACCCTTTCTCTCACTATTCTTCCCTCCCACCCTGTTACTCTAACGGTTTCCTTCTACTACTCTCCACTCGTAACTTTATTCCACATATTTTACTTTCTCTCTCTCATTACTGGTGGAAAGACTTGGAAAAATGTGCAAAGCTGTCATCAAGCATAACTCTGAAGAAACTAAAATATATGATATGTAAATCTTCGGTCAATATTTCATATTTTTCTAGCCTTTACTTTTATTTTAAAATGTAGGAAATAGCAAAAAAAAAAGTAACCCTATATATGGGTAGGCGTATTCAGGGTAGATCTTTGGCTGGTGCTGTATTCAGCATGTGGTGTCTAGAGATGACAGAATGGAGATGACAGAATGTTGTGCACTCATAACTTTGTCTTTGCCATGAAAGCAGTACCGTCATAACCCCATTGTAAATATTCATAAATACTGATGTAACTTTTAAACTTAAGGCATCAGCTCTGAACACAAGTATTCAATTCACCCATGAAGACAAGAGAAAACCTCATTATTGTCCTTTACTTTGTGTTCATACACGTCATCGTTTAAATGGACTTGAATGGACCGCTGATCTCGACTTGCCCCAGCAATGCCCAGAGCAATCAGCACAGAGCACGGCTGTTGTAATGAAGTAGAATTTTACTCTGCTATTGCCTTGAGCTGCTGGAGAAAAGCAATTAAACATCACAGCGAGTTACTCAAGAGATGGAATAATGGACTGACGAACACAGGGGCATTAAGGTCACGCTTTGTGGTCCGGGCATGATCGTGGGCTTAATACGCCACATTAGGCTTACTGTTCTAATTTGCCTGTGCCTATTATTGTGACATTGTACAAAAGCACAGAATCAAAGCTCTGGCCTGGACACTATTTCAATTGATCAAGGCGTTGGACTAAAAGCTTGGGTTAAAGCCAGGTCTTCTCCATGCTGGAGAAAATGTAGGCCCCTTTTTTTTTTTTAGTATTATCTGGGTGACCGACATTCCTGCTTCTATTTTCTCTCTACATGAGCACATATATGGAGTGTTTGAAGAGTGATGGGAGAATTTGCATTTAAGTTTTGTCACCTTTCTGTCCCTTCCGCCCTGCTGCTCCTGCGAGACTTGGTGCATTGTGGTGATTTGATTAGAACTGGCATATTCCAGTGTTTGCTTAATTGAGCAGTGAAGTAAGTTCTTCCGCCCTTCCCTCTAGCCAGACCCGGCTGAGTGAGATGGGACTCCCTAGGGATCGTTGATGTCTGAGCTGGGCCACAACCCTTCTACCTCGATGTCTTTCTCACTCTCCATCCATCCTCTCACTCTATCCCTCACTGTCAATCAGCTCATTTCTGTTCCCTATCTCCCTCTCACTATCTCATCCTCTCTGTCTCTCAACTCCATGTGTAAAATTAGCTCCTTTCTCTCCTACATCCTCAACAACTGTCCCACAGTGGGAGAGACAGACAGAAACAGGCAGGGGATAACTGTGAAAGAGAAAAAGTTGAAAACGAGGGAAAGTCTGAGAGGGAACAATATGTTTTTATTGATATGATGCCTTGATTAAGGTGTTTAAGGCAAGCTTCCTCCATTTCACCTTCACAGTCTGTCTCACAGCTTCGATACGAGCATAAACCTCCTTTTACACAGCAACAGCTCTCAGTCAACTTTTTCAAAATGAACTATTTGCTTGCTGCGTTTATGCGATTTCAGTTGTTCAAATTAGGACTCCAATATTTTTCAGCTAAGGCTATACACATATAATGCGTCTGTACCACATGTTTGATTACTTCAGACTAGAATTTTGACACATTTCTCTGTACTAAATGTAAAAAGAAATCAACACTTAACACCTGTTTACACAAAACTCAATTATAATGTGATCCTAAGGGCAGTCGTTGCAGCAACATGTATGAATAACAAAGAATGGTTTAGAAACGTAAGCTCTAAATCTATATTATTCAGCCTCTCATGGAAATAGTGAAATGGGAATATAGAGATAGGAATACTTTTTCAGGCAAGAACCTGTGGTCAGCTATTACCAGTGTAGTATTGGGGTTTAATCCTGCGTGTACTTTATGAAACCTTGGGGAAAGTGTAACTAATTGGAACGACTTGTGAATAGAACAGGAATGATTATAAATGCCAGGATGACTTATGAATGTAAATGAATATAACACTTGCCCTTCGACTATTGTATATGTGTTAGGAATAAATAGATTTTATGTTTTTTTCTAAATGTGTGGAAATGTTTTGGAAAATTTGCTTTTGGTAATTGAGCAGGTGCTAGAAGTGCTATCAATAAAGATTAGGCTGAAGTATTCCTTTACAAAGCTGCAAAGCATGGGCTGAGTATACGTGTGTGTATGAGTGAGTGAGAGAGAGAGAAAGAGAGAGAGAAAGAGAGAGGGAGAGAGATAGTGGCTCGCCTGCACCTTAAATCCTGGACATTGCTGTAACCTTTCAGAGGGGAGCCTGAACAAGCTGACCTTTAGCAGGACTCTGTAGCTTTGCCCTGCCTCTGCAAGACCCTGCAGACTTCCTGGGGAAGACAAGCCTCTAACCTTTAGCCTAGTTTTACACACACGCACACACACACACACACAGACACACAGACAGATAGACACACACACATACACACACACACACACACACACACACACACACACACACGCAGACACACATACAGACACACACATACATGCTCACAGATGCACACACACTTTTATAAACATACACAAAATACAAGGTAAGAAAAGGTCATCTTTACCATCAAGTTGGTTTTTATTTGAGATTTACTAACGTTAAGGAAGTGTGAATGATGTTACAATTATTACAATTTAAGAAGATGGCATTTTTCCTTCAACTCACATAATAACATGAAAACAGCATGCTTTTTCTGCAGTCTGCCATATGTGAGTCAAAGGAGTTTGAGGAAATATTAATTTGAATCTATCTCAGCATCTTCATCCCCCTTGATTAGCCAGGTTGGCCCATGCGGGGGAAGTTATTGCAGACTTGAGACCCAACAGACAGGGACATGGCCTCGGGTGTGCGAAGACCAATGCTGCCAACCCCGTCCTGCGAGTGGCCAGATGTTTGGAGCTATGTGCCAAGGCCTGGAGAGGAAAAACAGATGGCATTTGGGTGATCTATCCCATCTACCCCCTTCCGGTGACAACAAACGCATCTCCAGACATCTATGCATGCTTCCAACCCAGACCGTTTATTCGATACGTCAGCGTGAAAGCCACAATTGGAATGATGTGAGCTTAATAACTTTTTTCCTTGTTGCTGTGAGATGCTCTGAAATGCCTATGAGACACCTTTCTCCGGTTTGGAGGATGCGGGCAGGGGGTAGCTGTGGGATGTAAGCTTACCTGTCCTTGATCATTTCCTTCCCCAGCAGTGACAGGCTTTTCTGGGGATCGGTGGGGTAGTTAATGAGGACAGCGGTGCTCTCTGTGGTGAGAGGAATCGCGTTGGTTGTTATGCAGACTGAAACAGAGTCATGCACTTGTTTTATATCTAAATCTGAATTATTACAGCTCATAAAGTTTCTCTATTTCTATCTTATTTCTGAGTAATGGAAGATTCAGTTTAAAGCTCCAATCAGGTGTATCCGCAGGGAGCAAGACAGATTTTAATTCAGCAACAACAAAAACAACTAAACCACTATGTAAAAGTATAATATGGATGTTAACCATCTCTTTTCTCATCCAGGCCATTTTTGTTTTTTTTTTTCATTTCAGCATCATGTGAAGTCAAACAAGTCTGGGACAAAGTTCTGGAAAGGTATTAATCAGTGAGTGTTCTGAAAAATACCTCAAACCTTGAACATCCCATGGAGAACATTATATTAAAGAATATGGTACAGTTCTTACTTTGCCTAGAGGAGGGTATTATTCAGAGAAGCAACCAAGGGGCCAAAGGCAACTCTGAAGGAGCTGGACAGAGCCACAGCTTAAATGGGAGAAACTGTTCACAGAACAATCAAAGCCCAGACACTCCATAAAGCTGGGTTTTATTGGAATGGCAAAAGAAAGCCATTATTGGAAAAAAGTCATATGAAATATCATGTTGGAGACTGTGGAAAAAAGTTTTCTGCTTTGATGAGATCCAAATTTACCTTTCTGGCCTTGGTACAGAGCACTTAATCACCCTCCCACCCACACCCGCCCTTTAATGCCATCCCCTTTCCCCTTCTGCCCCCACCTACCCCAACCTATTGAATATAATAGGTGTAAATTGATGACATTTAATCCAAATGAAGGCCAAAACAATACAAAATGTGGAAAAGTTCAAGTGGGTGAACCCTTACAGAAGGTGCTGGAAATGTAAAATAAACCCATTTTGACCCTGAGGTTTGATAAATGAGCATGGAGATAACGTTCACTAAGCTACAGTACTGTAATTATTGATGTACACTAAATCTGAGCATTTTATTACTGATTCCTAATTGCTAACATCTGCAGCATTGTTGCCTAATTAAGAGTTTTCCCAGAATGCACCAGTGCTGTGGGAACTCGCAAACATGGAAATAGCGCTGATTTTCCAGGGTTCATTTTGTGAAGAAATTTAATTACACACAGGAAAAGCGACATGCTACTTGCAGACATGAAGCAGGACACACTTTCTAAGATAGACTGTAATTTTTGATTTAGAGAAATTTAATTAATTGTAAAACAACAAATGAACTGGCATCAGCACTTTTACTTTCATTTACACAATTAGAGCAGTGCACAGCTGTTCCTGCCACTGTAAACAAACAACAAATTTGAGCAGTTTGTTAATTGCAGCGAGGCTGGCTATCATTTCATTATAAAGGATGGATTGAGGGAAAGTGAGATAAAGCTGCAACAAGCTGAACCTGAACAGTATCAGCTCATGAAAAGACACACACACACACACACACACACCAGCACAAATGCACATGTACAACTACACACCCACTCATGCACACATACGCTCGCCATCCCTCTCTGCTTGTTTATAGAATGGCTGTGTTTTTCATGCTCAGGCTGCACACAGGTAGTTACTTTAACACCAGCTGCGACTCACACACTCAACCCACTTTGCATCTAACAGCCGGTCATTTCTGGTCTAAAATGCAGGTGACATATTTTTGTTTATGCTGAAACAAATACTTGTACGTATTAACCTACTGTGAAGTCAACCCAAGTGCAGAGGGAAAAAAAAGCCTTTGCACTGTTGTATAATGGATTTCTGAGACAGGTGAGGTTGGCTGGAGCGCTTAGAGTGTTTAAACAGTGACAGATGGTGAACAAACACGATATAAACAGGATAAGCCGCACAACTAACATGCGACTACAGATAAACAGATAATTATGAACACAGGCAAAGGGCAAGAACGGCTCAGTATCGCTAATTGCAAGACTTTGTAAGGCCTGATTAAAGGTTTTAGTTTATTTATAGTTTGCAGGAATGATGAACAGAAAATGGAGAGAAAAAATGTTTGTGTACTGTAGCAAACTTATGGAGATAAGCCATGATATTGGACAAAAAATGGCTATAGCATAGTTAATATACTGTAGTATGTGTATCAGTACTGCCTACTATGTCCCATGTAGGATTTATTCCCATTCACACCTAGTGGGATTTTCCCTGTCCAGGATAAAACAC